>NW_020172473.1:282448-286671 GCF_003031525.2 Neophocaena asiaeorientalis asiaeorientalis | reverse complement strand
AACAGAATGAGTTTTTTTTTTTTTTTTTTAACTCGTATCAAATCATGTATGTGGTACTGTATAAGCTTGGGTGCGGGCTATTGTACCGAAAGTGCAAATAGCTTTTCTTTTAATAGGAACAAACTTCTCCTTGACGTGTTTTTTTTTCTCTTCTAAGACAAATCGCCTTCTTTTCGTAGCGCAAACTTAACTTTGCAGTTCGCACACACTCTGGTTCCCATTCATCAGCTGGACAGACTTGACAGAATGAAAGGGACACATACAATAGAAATACTTTACATTCACAAACGTAAATAACCATTTCTGTATTTGCTTGATGCAAACATTCTGGCTTTTACTATTATTGATGTAAAAGGAACGTGGTTCAGGATATAGGAGAAGTTGGAAATTCAGATTGGATTTAATTTTTCTTGAGTTTTTGACTACTTGCTTCTTTAGTAGGAACTTTCCCTACCCACACAATAATTTTAATGGTTTCTTTAAATCTGGTTACGATTGATTACTATAACTCAATTCTCAACAACTGTAATAGACTTCTGTGAGTGAAACTTTAAAGTACGTAGACAGTAAGACTTTCCTGGACCAATACTGTCTTTCTTGAACCTGTGTGTGGCTTAGAAAGCTGCAGTGCTCAAAAATTAATATTATTATTATGACCTAGATTAGGTTGAACCTCGCATGTAGTAGATTGGTACAGAAATCACCTAATATTAAAATGTAGTCATTTCCAATGAAGATCAAGCCAGCGCTAGGTGTGATTTTGAGTAAGTGTTGCCCGAAATGGCAGCGTTCTGTATTTCCAGATGCCACAGCTAAAAGGTTATGGAGCCTCCATTTAACATTTCAGAACAAAGCTGTGCCTGTCTAATTCGTGGTGATATTTCACAGGACGTCAAAGGAGGAAAAGAGCCAAACCCAATAACTGCACGAAGCCCTTGTGCGTTTGCCTCGGTGACCCGCGTGCCTGGTTGTAGCATCCCTAGGCTGAGGCTGTGTGCACACCTGCCGCTCAGAGATGCTCCCACGGTGGTACGGGACCCCGCCTAAGGTAGTAGGATGAGTTTCACGCTGTCAGCTTTCTGACATCTGTTTTCCCTTCCCTCCTCCTGTCTCAACCCTTAGTTTTCGTTCTATGGGAACCTGTCCCCACGCCGCTCGCTGTACCGCACCCTCTCGGACGAGAGCATTTGCAGCCACCGGAGGGGGTCTTCCTTCGGCAGCTCCCGAAGTTCCATCCTTGACCAGGCCCTGCCCAGTGACATCCTGTTCAGCACCACCCCGCCCTACCACAGCACCCTGCCACCCCGGACCCAGCCGGCGCCCAGCATGGGAAGCCTGCGGAGTAAGTGCCCGGGGTGGCCAGAGCTGTCCTCATGGGCTCTCTGGGGTGGGTCTCCTACGGGGGTTGGAGGGACTTGTTTATTCTTTAAACTATATATCATTTGGTGGTGTGTTTTCTCTTTTAGTGATTTTCGAAGGTGGTAAAAGCCCCAAAGTGGACATTTTTTAAAAGTTGAACACTACTGCCAATTTTTCAGAAAATTGAAAAACCCGTATTAAACGTTTTTAGCAGGTAAAATAGTGACCTTTATACTCAGCTCAGCTACTACATCCATAAAGAAAAAAGTGTCTAAACCCGATAAAGAGAAAAGAGTGCCATGGTGGTAGATTTTTCCGGTGGGCAGCATGCAGGGAGGAAGGTTGGTTTTCTTGCCTCCTGTGTCTGTTTCTTCTTGATCTTCCAGATCTGGTGAAGGCGAAGGTGGCAGGTGGGCATCGGGACACCTGGGTCCCAGCCCCGGCTCTTCCCACGTGGTACCATGTCCCATCACTTAGATTCTGTGTCTAGTTCACTCCAATTTATTGGACACAGGTTGACTAGATAATTTCCAGATGATTTTCCTTCAAATCCTAAAATCTTTCCTTTTTACATAGTGTTAGTTTCCTATTAACATGTCAGTGTTGAAGGGCGATTTTTTTTAACATTAGTTAGCTTTATTTCATTTTTTCATAGTAATTTCTATTGTATAGGAAGAATGAGGATTAAATCAGAAATATATTCCTTGTCAGGGTTTTCTTAAATTTCATCGTAGAAAGCATTATCTTTGGAACCAATTTGAACTTCATAATACACATATAAGTCCCAGGCTAATGAAATAAAAGTTCTACTAATCTTTCTAATGTTTAACATAATTGGAAATGAACCTTGTCTCATAAAATTCTTAATCCATTTCTTTTTTTTTTTTGCGGTACGCGGGCCTCTCACTGCTGTGGCCTCTCCCATTACGGAGCACAGGCTCCGGACGCGCAGGCCCAGCGGCCATGGCTCACGGGCCCAGCCGCTCTGCGGCATGTGGGATCTTCCCGAACCGGGGCACGAACCCACGTCTCCTGCGTCGGCAGGCGGACTCCCAACCACTGCGCCACCAGGGAAGCCCATCTATTTCTTTAAGTAACATAATATCCTGCCTGTTATGAAAAGTCCATTTGCCTAAATTGGAGAAATACTCCCTCTTGATAAAGGTATGAAGGTCAGACAGACATATTCTAATACCCTAATATTTCTCCAAATGTTTGCCCTTTTTTGTAAATAGGTAACTTTAATGGCCTCTTAAAGCTTTCCTAAAACCAGTAAAACTCTATTTTCTTGCAGATGTCATATCTTCCACTCAAAAATGCTTGAGGTATGATTGTGAAATCTACAGTATAGATGTTACTGTAGTTCTTACATTCTACCTTCCATTTGCTTCCATGTGGAAGACGCACAATTGACCCTTGAACAACAGGGATTTGAACTGTGCAGATCGACTTACACACAGATTTTTTTCCATGTAAATATCACAGTACTACATGCTCCACGGTTGGTTGGATCAGGGGATGTGGCACCTCGGATATGGGGGCCAACTGTACAGTACGTGCAGATTTTCCACTGTGTGGGTGGTCCACGCCCCTAACAGCCACGTTGCTTAAGGGTAAACTCTCTATCCTTTTTTTAGCTTCACTTTTTTTTTCTTAATAAACATCATTTACTTAGAGCAGTCTTAGGTTCCCAGCAAAAGTGAGCAGAAGGTATGCAGACTTCCCGGGTACACACCCACAGCCCCTGCAGGTGCTCAATCTGCCCCCGACCACAGGAAACATTTGTTAGAGGATACTGACACATCTTCATCACCCAAAGTGCATAGTTTGCATTGGGGTTCACCCCCCCGGCGTTGTACGTTCTATGTGTTTGGACAAATGCATGATGACGTACCTACCACTGTAGTATTTTACAGAGTATTTTCATCTCCCTAAAGAGCCTCTGTGCCCCACCTGTTCATCCCTCTCTGCCCCTCACCCCTGGTAAAGCAGTGGTTCTTTTTTTACTGTCTCCATAGTTTTGTCCTTTCCAGGTGTCATATAGTTGGAGTCATACAGGGTGTAGCCTTTCCAGAAGTACATTTAACTTTCCTCCACGGCTTGATAGCTCACTTCTTTTTAGTGTTGAGTACTGTTCTATTGTCTGGGTATGCCGATTTATCCTTTTTTAAATATTTATTTATGTATTTATTTTTGGCTGCGTCGGGTCTTCGTTGCTGCACGCGGGCTTTCTCTAGTTGCGGTGAGCAGGGGCTACTCTTCATTGCAGTGTGCGGGCTTCTCATTGCAGTGGCTTCTCTTGTTACGGAGCACGGGCTCTAGGCACTCAGGCGTCAGTAGCTGTGGCACGCGGGCTCAGTAGTTGTGGCTTGCGGGCTCTAGAGTGCAGGCTCAGTAGTTTTGGCACCCGGGCTTAGTTGCGCCGCGGCATGTGGGATCTTCCCGGACCAGGGCTTAAACCCGTGTCCCCTGCATCGGCAGGCGGATTCTTAACCAGTGCACCACCAGGGATGTCCCTGTATCCTTTCTTAGTATGTTCAAAGGTACAATGGAAACAGGCAGGATACACTCTCCACTATCCAGGTTAAAAACTGCCTGACTTGCCTTCATTGTCTCTTCTTCTGGGAAAAGCAGTAAGAGTGGCCCTTGCTGTTTGCACTTCTCAGATGAAACCTTATTTGGCCATGTGACTCCTCCAATTTCTAAACTTCACAACCTACTCAGAAAAAAAAATTCTCTAGGTTTGGTGGATCAAATGACAAAATATAAATAAAGGGGCTTCCCTGGTGGCGCAGTGGTTGAGATTCCGCCTGCTGATGCAGGGGACACGGGTTCATACCCCGGTCCGGGAGGATCCCACATGC
>NW_020172473.1:278491-282355 GCF_003031525.2 Neophocaena asiaeorientalis asiaeorientalis | reverse complement strand
TAAAAGGGAGCTGGGAGTAAGTAATTTGAATTAATGTGTCCCCCCCCGGACACCTCTGATTCCCTCCTCCCTCCCCACCAAGAGGCTCAACTGCAAGGATCTGGTTGTCCCCGGGAGGATGCTCGCCCCTGGGACCCCTGACGCCCACAGTCACCTGTGGGGTTATTATCCCCGTATCTGCTCGAGGCAGATCTCAGTCATCTTTTGCTTTCTGTGGTTTCTGGTCACTCAGCAGAGCCCCTGTGAGCAGATCTCGCTCTGAGAGTAGTTGCAACAGTCTGACCCCGGAACAAGCCAGAGAGTTGACAAGTGGGAGCTTGTGGCCAGCAGATGCCTATGAGCGAGAAATGAGGACTATTTGGGGTCGCCCAGGTGTTTCTCTGAGCTTCTCAGAGACTTAGCTTCACGAGAAAACTTGCAGTGGCAGTTAGGTTAGTTCTGCCAGAGCGTGTAGCCCTGGATGGTTCGTTAGCTACAGAGGTTGAGCAAGGATATGCAGAGGCACATGTGTCCTCCTAAAGTTTCCCAGGAAGCATCTGACCTTCCACTCATAGAGACTCATTTGGATCTGTTTCCTGATCTGGAGCAAGGACAGCACAGGGGAGGGGCGGCAAGTCCATCTTCTCACAGCGAGCCTCAGGAGACCTCATCGCCGCACCTTTTCTCCATGTAATTATCAGTCACGGGCTGCTTGTTCAGACAGTTTTAGCTTTTCCAAGTCTCAAACTTGGGCCCATCTCAGAATCTCTCTTCTCCTGAGACCAGGATCTTAATCCAACCTTGGAAGACAGATGACATTTAACAAACACATTTTGGATGTGACTCATGTCATGATTCATATATATTTCCCGGGGGCGGTTTGGGGATCCCTGAATGTGCTGTATCATTATGTCTTCAACTTGGAGGTACAAAAATCTGACCAGCTCGAACAATTGAAACAATTCTGAGATCTTTCTGCCTTGCATTTAGGGCCTTTGTTTCCATCACTGGTGGATTTCAGAGTAAAATTTCTTCTGAGGCCCAGGTAGAAAAAAAGAATAGGGAGTGGCCATTTTGACAGACAGTTCACAGGCCCGAAAACCAGTGATATTGAAAAGCTCTCATAGTATTCTTGTCTGCTTGGGCATGGGGTTACCTGGCTTTGTTCAGTGCAGTCCCAAGCATTCGCAGGTTTAAAGCATGTTTAAAGAGAATTACTGATTTTTTACGAAATGGAGTTTTATGAAACACTCCAAGGAATGGTAGAAATCTTCCTATGTGGGTAAACTTTTAGAACAAGAGTTCTTAAATTTTGAAAAATATAACAGGGTATTAGGACTTCCCTGGTGGCGCAGTGGTTAAGAATCCGCCTGCCAGTGCAGGGGACATGGGTTCGAGCCCTGATCCGGGAAGATCCCACATGCCGTGGAACACCTAAGCCCGCGAGCCACAACTACTGAGCCCGCGTTCCACAACTACTGAAGCCCACGCACCTAGAGCCCGTGCTCCACAACAAGAGAAACCACCGCAATGAGAAGGCCGAGCACCGCAACGAAGAGTAGCCCCCGCTCGCCACAACTAGAGAAAGCCCACGCACGGCGACGAAGACCCAACACAGCCCAAAAATAAATAATAAAATAAAATAAATTAATTAAAAAAACCCAACAAGGTATTAGGTTCTATATGTTCCCAAATCCTATAGTTGTGACCTAGGCCCCTTGCAAAGGATGCTCCTTGAAGTTTAAAAGCGAGTTTTAGCAGAAATAAAAGAAATTAGTGTTTTCCTTATAATTTAGTACCCACTCGAGATGCCACAGACCCCAGGTGCAGACTTAGTGGTGTGCGGCCTGCAGAAGAGTTGCCCTTGCTTCCGCTGGCATCGCAGACAGCATCCGTGGCCATCAGAGGAAGAGTATTCTCCGACTCTATGTGGCGCTTCTTTCTCTTTTTTTCAAATGTTCTCAGTCTCCACTGTAATAAACATCCCTTGGTTCCTGGAGAGTAATTGTGAAACCACAGCTATCTGACCACCCGGAAATGCTAACGGGAAGGCTCCTCCGCATTTATAACAACAGCGAGAAAGTCAGACTCAGTAAAGCTGGTCCCTGCGATTTCAGGGTCGGGATAAACAAACAGGAAGCCCCAAGATCGATGTCCAGGCCAGAGAGCAGAGGCCCCGGCAGCGGTGCCTGGACATCGGCTGCCCTTCAGAAGCTGCGAGTCGGTTTCTTTCCTTGGTTGGCGGGAGGAGCAGCATGGGCTCTGGAACAGCAGTGGCTCGAGAGGACTGGCCTTGAAATAACAGGCTCTGGTACCTAAGTCGCACCTTTTCCTCCCCATCTGGAAAGCTCAGGGAACAGCCCAGTTACAGCTGCTGTGGTCACGCCAAGCGCAGGGTCTGGTTCCTGTACGTACTTTCCCAGACCCCAGAGCAGCACCAGCAGGACTCACCTGCTCCTGTCGGCCCCTCAAGGGCAGAACCTGCGCCTGTGGTCATCCCATCCCCAGGTACCGATACGGTACCTGGTGGGACCCAGAATACAGCAGGTGCAGGGTAAACGTCAGCTGGGTGATACCTAATGTCAGTTATAAGTATTATAAAGAATTTTTGGTGGTTTGGAGGCTTGGACCCCAAAATTTTAAAAAAAGTAATTTTTTTTCCGATTATATGATTTTCCAAGCATTGCAAAAGTTTTAGGCGCTTTTTTAAAAAAAATTTTTATTAAAAAAATTTTTTTTTTTTACAGTAGGTCCTTGTTGATTATTTATTTTAAATATAGCAGTGTGTACAGTGCTTTTCATTTTGATAATTCAGAGAGGAACTTAGGGGAATTCCCTAATGTTCCAGTGGTTAGGACTCCGCTCTTTCACTGCCAAGGGGCCAGGTTCCATCCCCGGTCAGGGAATTAAGATCCCGCAAGCTGTACAGTGCAGCCAAAAAAAACAATACAGAGAGGAACTTAGGCGGCTCCTACTTCATTTAAGGTGACACTCCTTGGGGCTTCCCTGGTGGCGCAGTGGTTGAGAGTCCGCCTGCCGATGCAGGGGACGCAGGTTCGTGCCCCGGTCCGGGAAGATCCCACATGCCGCGGAGCGGCTGGGCCCGTGAGCCATGGCCGCTGAGCCTGCGCGTCCGGAGCCTGTGCTCCGCAACGGGAGACACAGCAGTGAAAGGCTCGCATACCACAAAAAAAATGAGCGACAATGCATTTGGACTTCAATCTGTGCTTTCTCGGAGCTCTGCTCCCGGAACTTCTCTTCCCCAGGCAGCTGCTGCTGGGCTGTGTCTTGGTGACTGTCACCTCTTCGGACAGGCCTCCCTCCGACATGCCGCTGCTTGTATGATCTTGTTCATTTGTTTCTTCCCTCTCCCCGTGTCACTTGCCGTGTAAGCTCTGTGGGAGGGTGGCCTTGCCTGTCTTCCCCACTGCTCCACCCCATCCTTAGGCATACAGTAGGCATTTAACAAACACACCGTAGATGGTGGAGTGGATAGTACTCCAAATAAACTCTTGAGGGAGGGAATCTTCTCCAGTTTACTAAGCGTCTTTGCCAGTTCTGTAGTGTCAAATAAACACGCAAGTCCCATTGACAACTGGGGGAGAGGAGTGACTGTTTACAGTAAAGAAGAAATATCCCTCCTTTTCCTTCCTGGTTCTCCATAGAAGTTGGAGGAGGTTAGAAGGATGCCCTGGGTTTGCCTCTGACTGTGACACACTCCTGCTCTGTGGGTCGCTAGGCCCACTCACTCCACACACACTCACTCTGGGCAGGAGCTTCCCGGCCACCAAACTTCAGGTTGGTGCCACACAGAGTGAGAGCTCCGATTTTTTTTTTTTTTTTTTTTTCGGTACACAGGCCTCTCCCTGTTGTGGCCTCCCCCGT
>NW_020172473.1:267910-278304 GCF_003031525.2 Neophocaena asiaeorientalis asiaeorientalis | reverse complement strand
GGAGGGGGGGTCCCCTTTTTTTTTTTTTTTTTTTTTTGCGGTACACAGGCCTCTCACTGTTGTGGCCTCTCCCGTTGCGGAGCACAGGCTCCGGACGCACAGGCTCAGCGGCCACGGCTCACGGGCCTAGCTGCTCCACGGCATGTGGGATCCTTCCGGACCGGGGCACGAACCCGTGTTCCCTGCATCAGCAGGCGGACTCTCAACCCCTGCGCCACCAGAGAAGCCCGAGAGCTCCGATCTTTAACCCAAGATGGTCAGGGCTCCTTTGTCAGTCCCCCGTTGGGTGTTTGGGGAAGATGCTCTTTGAGCTCACGAACGCAGGAGGGACAGGAGGAAGGGACAAGGGGCTGTAGCCCAGCCCTCCTCTCTCGCTGCCTCTTCCCCTCTTGCCCTCTATTATTTTGCTGTCTGCCTTGACTCCTGTTAGAGCCAGTCAGGGCGTCGTCTGCTGGTGCTGGGGAGAAAGCGGACAGCGCACAGAATGTGTACCAGGTTTGATTTTAGGCGATACCAGAAGCTCCGGTGAAGGGTTATTTCTTTATAAAGGCAAAGAAAATCCTCAGGTTGACATTTCTTAGCGATACATGACCAAGAGACTGTACTTTCGGTAAAAATGTTTATTCAGCTGAACAATTTTTCACTCCACGATGCTTTCCTCTCCAGTGAGGGAAGGAGAGGCAGGGGGTGAGGGACGTGCCCCATGCACACCGGCTTCCAGCTGGCCCGGGGCACCCTTCCCAGAGCTGCGACACGCACACCCCTATTCCTGACCAACTCAGCCGCAGGGAAATCAGTGGCAAAAGTAATTCCCACCTAGTCAAATAGTTTCTTTTCAGTTGGTGCAGAAAACCTGCTTTAAGCAAAGCAGCTGATGTATTTGAGAGACAGGAAGTGATTGAGGGTCCCTGGGCTTCCTGACCTTTCTCTCTGGGGCAGGGTGGGGGTGGTTGAACCTTAAATTCTGGGTGAAGACGGGACCTGGGCGGGGTCAGCCCAGCCTCTGCCCTTCGGTGCCTCCCTGGGTTCAGAGGGGTCCATCAGGAGAGAAGCAGACAAGGACAGAGGACATCACACATAGAACACGCTGGAGCATTTGGAGAGGGAGGGTGGCGGGAACGGCGTTGATAAAATACCCGTTACTGGTTTCCCTTCAAGATGGAGGGGGCGACGGTTCCATCTTTAAGCAGGTTAATGTTAAAAACAGAGTGGCTTCATTGTTAGCTCTAGCCGCTGTTAGAGGTAGGCTAAGAGCTGCATGTGGAAGGTGCTGGGAAACAGAGCGTTAGGGTCCTTCAAGGCCAGATCACAGGCGTCCTCTGTCCTGGTCCAGGTGCAAGCATTTCACAGTTTCCCCAAAGGATGTGGGCGCTAAAATTACAGGTGCACTTGGTTAATTACATCCCCTCCTTAATTGCGGGCTCAGACGGCCAGGTGGTCATTATTTTGATTGGTCTAATTAGTCAGATGTGTCTGCGAGCAGCTGCATACCGCATTCTGGGCAGGGCCAGGAGAGGCACCTTAGAGAAGGTTCAGCCTTTGGGAAATTTGTCCACAGATGCGTAATGAGTTCCTAACAACCAGTATGGCTAGTGACGAAAACGCTTCAAGTCCTGTGATGAGAGTTTAAAGAGAAGAAATGTAAAAGGTCTGTTTGCACAGAGAAAGGAAGACTAGCAAGCATTCGGTGCCAGTTAGGGAGAGGGTTTTGGTTTAGCCAGTGATCGAGCTGCCTCATTAAGTCAAAAGAGTAATCCAACCACCATTTTTGTACATAGCGAAATGTACAAAAGAGATTGCACCCAACCGTTTTTACAGTAGAGGCTTCAACACTCTTCCCACAGGGGGAAGTCACCCAAGGGAAACAGGTTCGATCCTGAGGGTGGTCAGACTGGGGTGGTGCCCTCGGGAGAAGCCCACCCGGGAGAAGCTCACCTCTGCTTTTCTGATTCGTGTGAAGGCTCAGTCCAGATCTTGCACCCGGCCCCTGCCGGCTGGCGACCTCTCAGTGAGCCTGGAGGTCGCGGCTCTTTCACAAAGCCCCTCCTCTCGAGCGCTGTGTCTCTTGGGTGACTGCGGTGGGATGTCTGTTTCTTTACTGGGACAGGAGATCTTTTACAAAAAGCTCCCTGGGCCCCTCTGAGGGCCTGGCCGGTACCCATGCTGTGTGATCTGACTGACACTCTGGTTTTGTTTCTGTCTAGATGAGTTCTGGTTCTCCGATGGGTCCTTATCAGATAAGTCCAAGTGCGCAGATCCCTGCCTGATGCCCCTCCCGGACACGGCCACGGGGTTAGATTGGTCCCACCTCGTGGATGCTGCCCGGGCGTTTGAAGGTAATGACTCACAGCCTCTGGGGCCGGGGCAGCAACACAGGGATCGTCTGGGTTAATGTCTGGATGCTCTGAGCATCTTCCAAGAGGAAAACCAGGGGATGGCTTGGGCTGAGACTGAGGGCCTTTCCTTAGGGAGAACCAGGCACGCAGGGAAGTAGCACCGGGCAAAGGGCCCCAAACCTGCTTCCAGGTCAGGCGCCAGCTGTGACCTGGCAGGTGTCACTTGTCCTCTGACACCTGTGTTTTCTTACCTGGAATGTAGAGGTGGGGATCTAGGACACAGACTCTGTCTTTCCTCCCAGTGTGACGAGGTGAGACAGGAGGAGAAGGCCCTTCAGAGGTCCAAGCCACCCAGACAAGCACAGGCCTAGGCGTCTGGTGGCTTGGGGTCCCTGCAGACTCTGGTGTGGCCTCCTTGACCCAGCGGGTCACCGGCACGGGCCCCGGCTTCCTCCTCTAACCATGTGGTCAGGATGGTGCTGGGCTAGCTGATCTCTGGGGCCCTCTGGCTTTCACACTGCCCTCCACCATCTCTGGAGAAAGTTTCTGTGAATTTAGGAGGGGAAGCTGCACCTTTTCTCCAGGCTGCAGGTAAAGGGGGCCACGGACAAGAGAGATGCTTGCCTCCCAGGCACCCTCTGCACCTTACGCGTGGGTCCAGGGACCCCGGCGACCCGGATTCAGACTTTCTGCCATTTGCTGCTACATTCTCTCCATGACCACAGCCTCTGCACCTGGGTGACCTGTCGGAGGCTCCCCTGTGTGTCTGCGTCTTCACTGCCGCCCCCCAGGGATGGCCACGGCCACCTGAGTGGCCCTTTTCTCTTCCTCTCCTTTGACTCACCTGCTCTGGTCATCGGTTCCCGTCACCTGTGACGTGCAGGCTTCAGGAAAGGGATTCAGATTCCTTTCCCAGGAGGGGCAGGTGCACTTTGCAGTCAGGCTGCTGCAGGCTGTGGAGGTCAGCTGCCCTGACTTCCTGTCTAACGAGCTGCTCCGCTAGGCAGTTTCTCTCATCAGTTGGGATCAGTGCCTCTGGTCCTAAGCACCATTTGGGGGGGAGTCTGGGGGAGGGGTGAGTCGAAAGCTCCTCTCAAGCTAATTCAGGGACACCTTAATTCAGTACAGGGACGTTTAGCTCTGGTAGATGGGGGGCGGGGAAAGTGTTGGGAAGAAACTCCTGCAACGGGCACGGGCTGTTTCTGCTCCCTTACTAGACAGAGTACAACGGTTTGGGGTTTGCTGCTTTACAACACTCGTCCCGTGTGGAAACTCGAGAATGCCCCCGTCTGCTTGGTAACGCAGCCTTCATTCCTCTCAACCAGAAGATGGTTAGGGTGCATTATAACAGCCCTCCGAACACTGGCCCGACGTGACCGAGCCCCAGAGGGCACGAACACAGTCTCCCCTCTGTCCAGAGCGGCCCAGGCAAGACGGAGCCGCATTGTCTCTGGCCTGTTCCATGCACACTGTTGTCTTACTGCCCGAGGAGAGCGTAAGAACTTCCATTCCGTCTTCTCCGTTCCCCCACTGCATAGATATTATCGTAGTGCTCACCACACTGAATTCTGCACTATTCACCTCTCTGTCTCTTCCTATTAGATGATGAGTTTCTCAAGGGAAGCCTGCTTCTTCAATTTGTCTTATCTCTATTGAGCAAGTGCAGATCAAGATAACCGAATGAGGAGAGAGCTCGTACAAAGGAGCCAGTAGGTCCAAATGCACAGGGCCCTGTGCACCCTTGGGCTGTCTCAGCTCACAGCATAATTTGTAATCTCTGAGGTTCTTCTGCATTTTGTGTCCATTTTTCTGATTTAAAACAGCACATATCACTTTGTCTCCACCCTCATTTGTGTCTTTGCCTGGCTCCCTTCCACCCCTTCCGAATAAAATCGCTGCTGTGAAGTGGAGTTTTTCAGGGAGCTGGGCTGCAGGTGGGAGGGCGAGAAAGCAAAATGGTGCAGACAGCAGTGACTGAATTTTCCATCCGGGGGGGCTGTGATTGTGATCGCGGTCCTACGGCTGGGCTGCTGGCCTTTGGACAAGTCACTTAGCTACACACCTTGTGCCGACACTCAGTGTTGGACACCAGTCCTCTAAGGTACGTGCTTGTGTTGGGTTTCAGCCTGCTTGTCTATGAAATGAATTCCTTTCCAGAGAACCTGGAAGGCTTCTCCCAGCCCTACCCTCCAGTTCTGCAGTTCTGTTCTTCAGGGTATTTCTGAGCTGGAGTTAGAGGCTGGCTGGGAGTTGGCATCGTCAGACAAAGGAGGAAAAAGCACAGACATCCCAGCTAGCCAGTGCCTCAGGGGCAGGGGTACCTAAGTTCAACCGAAAGAATGTGGGATTCTGTTTGCAGGGGGAGAGGACTTTGGTTACCTGACCTTTCTGAACTTTCCAATCAACATTTTATAGAAAATGTGGAAAGAGTTGAGGTTGTGTTTAAACATTTCAGTTGTTTTCTGTGCTACTCCGTAGGGTAGCATGCCACCTTGAGACATTAGTCAGCTCAGGAAAATTCAGGAATTTGCAACTCCAGACCTTTGGCTAATCAGATTCTTTTGTATCGGTGTCAGCCCCGCTGTGACACAAGTTGGTATGGTGGTGACTGGGTGTGATCCATTCCCTTAGCACTTTTTTAAAAAATTTATTTTATTGAAGTATAGTTGATTTAGAATGTTGTGTTAGTTTTAGGTATACAGCAAAGTGATTCAGTTACACGTGTATAGAGATAGATAGATAGATAGATTCTTTTTCAGATTCCTTTCCCTTATAGATTATTACAAGATATTGAGTATAGTTACATAGTACTATACCAAATAGTTACATAATACTTAATGGAAAAATAATGTTTTTAATGTTTTAAGTAGATCCCTTAAGTATAGAAACTAAACAAGGGTATCCTTTGAGACTGTGTCCTCTGATTTTGTATTGGAATCCTTGACATTTAAACAAGCAATGAAAAGAAAAAGGGAATAAATTTTGGAAGTAAAGAAATATTTCTAGATATGATTCTATGTCTAGGAAATATTTTAAAAATCAAAAAGAAATTATTAGAGATTATAAAATAGAGTAGGTAAGATATTTTAAAATATATTTCATAGTTTTATAAGCCTCATTTCAAAGCATTGTTAATTTTTTCAGTTATCTATTTCTGTATAACAAACCACCCCAAAATTTACGGCTGAAGACAGCAGTGGTTTGTTATGTCTGATGATTCCATGGTTTGGCGAGACTCAGCTGAGTGATTCCTCTGCGTCCTACGGTTTCAGCTGAGGTCACACATGTGGGTATATTCAGCTGGAACTCAGCTGGGTCTGGAGCCTTAAGCGACTCCACTCATGTGCCTGTACCTGGAACAGCTGGGGTCTAGCTGGACCCTTGTCTCCAGCGGGTAATAACTTCTTCACACGTGGCTTAAGGAATCAGGAGACCATAAGCAGAAGATACGCGGTGTTTCAAGACCCAGAACATTATATTCACCACATTCTATTGGGCAGAGAAAGCCCCAAGGCCAGCCCAAATCCCAGGATGGAAGTAGGCTCTTCCTCCTGGTATGAGGGGTGGCATGCGCACACAGCCACCTTTGCAGACAGCCTTCCACTTAGCAGTCATAAAGAACACCTTAGGTACATCAGCAAGATCAAATTATAAATTCCTTGGGAGTTAGCCATCATTAGAATTATAATGAGAGAAAAGCACTGGACACTTTGATACCTGAAAAGTCGTAATATGTGAAAGGATAGGAATGGATAGAAAGCACATGGGAAAGAGGAGAGCCCTTCTGAGTTAATTCACAGACTTCGTATCATTTCAGTTCAAATATCTAAAGGATATTTGCATTCATTTGGAAAACAGATGAACAAGGGTCAACAAAAAAGTTTATTATAAATCAATAGCAATAAAGCAGCATAATAACGATTCAGAAGATAGAAATGAGTCCTTCTGAAGGGAAAAGAAAGAGCCTAGGCTGAAATCTGTGTATATTTAAGAGTTAAATGGGAGTGGAATTTATGTACTCCATTTGGATTTAGGAATTAGAAAAGTCAATTCTAGAAAAAGTAAAGACAGAAAGATTAATGTTTTGGAAGCATGCCAGTGCCATAATTATGGAGTAATGAGAGAACATACACAATGTCATACGACCAGATAAAAGTATTTAAATATTTAGATCTTTTATGAACCTGGACGAGAACATTAAAATAAAAGGGGAAGTAGAGGAACATGGGAAAGATTTGTAATAAATGTGATGGATAAAACCGGGGTATCTCCAGTGAATGAAGGAACATGACCCCCCAAAAATGCCAAACACCCGATAAGCAAACGGTCAAGTCATGTGTCACACAGTCCAAAAGATGGATCATACAGTAGATAAGGCCTTGAAAAGTGTTCAACCACACATGTAAATGTAAACAGTAATGAGGTACCAGCTCACATCTCTTGAGTATGAAAAACGATGCAGCAGCTCTGGAAAGCTATGAAGATGCTCACAGCTGGTATCATTATAAAGATTATGAAATGATCCATCTTTGCGTTCCAGCAATACGACAGTCCGTAACTAGAGCCAGAAAATATACCCCCCCTTTGACCAGCAATCTCATTCCTGAGGATTTGCTTCCTGCCAGTCATTTAAAAGAATAAAAAAGCTTCCAACAGAGAAATGCTATGCAGCATTGTTAAAAATTAATTAGTAAGTGAATAGATAGGTAATGCAGCTCTACTCCAAAAACCAGTGTCTAAACATTGAGAACTCCTTCATAGGCTTGGGAGAGAGAAGGTGAGTCAAGTGCCAAGTGCGATTCCCACCACAGCCCACGCCCCTCACTGCCCTCTCCTGTGACAGGTTTGAAAACTGGCCGAGTCCCAGTTCTGGCTTGTCGTCACGTGGGCAGTTGTTATGTTTAGGGGGGAAGGGTGAGATGTGATCTCCGGCCCATCAGAACTCCTACACGACACCTGTCATCAGTGTTAGGCACTGAGACCATCATCTGTCACTTCCCCTATGATATAAAATAATGTGAAGTATAGAGGGACCGAATGACAGAGAGAGGTCCCATGCCCCCAATATGGTCAAGTGAACAAACCCGACTAGCAAAGCTAGCTGTGGGGCGGACAGTGAAGCCAGGGAAGGGAAGAGTGGAGTGTCTTTAAAAGTTCTAGGATTTAAAGTAGTTCTCTTATCAAAATATCAGAGGTTGCCCGTTGGTGTGTTCTCCAGCATTCGTTGAGTGGATGATGTTGTCTTACGTGGAAACAGGTGTCAAAGGCAACATTATAAACTGGTGATTGGAGGGTCTCTGCGTGTCAGCGTCCTGCATGCGTCCCCACAGGCCTTTCCTCCCCTCGGGATCTCAGCTCTTTCCCGCTGGTGGTAACTGTTGCAAGTGGATGTGTGTGGTCGTGACACGCGCACAATTAACAGCTCATTTGTCAGGCACTGCCATGGGGATGAAATATTCCACATAAGTGTATTTTCTGAAAAAATGGAAGTTTACGCTGCCCTTGGTTTCTTAAACAGAGCGCAATAAGCATACATGTTTATGATGAGAACTTTTTCGGTTCTGAAGCTTCAGCCTAAATTTGATGAAGTTGTTAGTTACTGTTATTTAATCACTGCGTGCATATAAGCATAAACAAAATGGGACATACGGTAAGACTCCTAAGGTTTAAAAAAACAGGAAAGAAAAGAAAAATGACAGCTACTTAGATGAAAAATGCACCGTTAATTTACTATAGTAAATTGACTTAGATTCTCTCAAAAGTAAGAAAATTGTTGCGGACCAGACAACAGTACTTGTATCTTAAAGAATAAATCCAGAGCTTTTCTTTGTTCATTACTCAGATTCTAGACCATTACCTTGCGTCGTTCATCAGTAGGCTACAAAAGGCTAAACCAAGGTACTTTATGTTGAAAAATGTTCTTTTTCCTGGCAGTCAGTTAAATAAGCTACAGTTGGATAAGCCCAGTTGTCAGAAACAGAACCTGTGATTTTCTACCTGTAGCTAGAGAGCCCCAGCTTTTCTGTAATTTGTAGCTGTAGCAAAGGCATATTAGAACAGCCTCATTTGTGGAAATAGGCCTCACGCCTGCATGTCTCGTATGGCATACATCTGGCATACGTTCTCCTGTTCTACGCCCTCGGCAGACACGGCTCTAGTTGATCAGAGCACCCGTCCCTCCCGATTCAGGCCTGGACTTACGGGTCTCTGACATTGCGCCACGCAGCCTGCCTGGAGACGAGGGGATTATTTGCAGGCCACTGTTGTGCCATGTCAGCTCTAGATTGACACGGAATAGTCTGCTGACCGTTCACCCTCTTGTTTAGTGCTAAATGCACTAAAATAAGAAACCGACAGTAAACAACAAGGTCCTGCTGTGTGGCACAGGGAGCTATATTCAACATCCTGTAATCAACCATAGTGGAAAAGAATATGTATATAAAACCGAATCACTCTGGTACACAACATTGTAAATCAACTATACTAATCAAAAACATACATTTTAAAAAAGAAACGGACATTGAAATCAGGTTTTTTGAAGATTCTTTCAAGGGAAGGATTGTTTCACGTGTAAGCCATGCCCTTATGTCCCCTCTTAGCCAGATTTGCTCGCACGGGAAAGAACAGAAAAGGGAAAAACCAAACAGTGTGGGTGACTGGAAACTGTGCTCACCATTTACATGAAGTTCATACTCCGAGCCTCCCTTTTCTTACAGTTTTGCCTGTGCCTTTCGGTTCCATGTCAGTAATCACTTTGGTTACTGAATATTTATCATTACAGAAATAAGCTGTGGAGGAAGAAAGCTCCCACTGGAAACTTGTCACTAAGATTAGCTCCTTGACAAAGGAGTCTAGTGTCTGTACTTAATCGAGTAGCATTCTGGTTGCATTTCAACCTCCCAGGCTTTTCAGATTCAAAGTGAAATCCTCTTTGTGAAATTACATTGTTGGCAAAACTATTTCTGGCTTCTTGCCTCCTGACCGGTGGGACCTTGTTTCTCCCCAAAGAATGTTTGAATGGCTGCCAGTAGCAAGTTCTGTTTCTTCAAATATGTGGGTACTTTGTCAATTAAGGTAAAAATAGATGAAGCGAGCTAAGACGTTTTCATTGAGATATTTAGGCTTGACCATCAGGACCAAGTATATTAAGAAAGATACAAGCTAACCAGATTATTGCCGGGTTGCATAAAATGTGGATGAGTCAATGAGACTCTTTTAAAAAGTGAGAAGAATAAGCTCTTTTCTTTCACTCCTTTTGGTCCGTAGTTAAATTCACCGTGGAATAAAAAATGCCTCTGCTGTTGATTTTTTTTTAACTGGGAAGCATTCCCTGCTTTGGGGCCATCACAGAACAGAGGGTTATCTTGGACACTCCGGTAGACCAGACCCTCGACCCCTCCCCAGGGCCACTCACCCCCGGCCTGTGTGCCCCGTCCTTCCTGCCCACCTCTGCTGGTAACTTCCCATCAGGTGTAAAAGTAGGCAGTGCCCAAGTTATGCTGTTCATCTTAATTAAATTACAAATTATTTCATCAGATGCAAAACCCCTACTAGTCTGTACCAAGTTGGGAGCTTGGTTGTCTCTCAGGAATGTATAGTTACAGAAGGCCTCTCATCCTGTACAGGGTGCAAAGCGTGGAGAAGGGCCCCTTAAAGCTTTACAGGAATGTCGGTTGAGGACACCTGCGTACCTGTCACGGGTGTTGAGGTGTCACGACAGAGGAAAGGGACACATGGCTGGGGAGCCTGCTGTACGATCGATCAGGCGGGGTACTCAGCACAGCTCTGAGAGGGAGGGCCCGGACTCTGTGGGTGCCCCCATCCCTGAGGCCCAGTTCCTTCCAGGGCCCCCGGCCCCTCCGCCATCCTCTCTGATTAACGGAATGTGCGTGACCCTCCAGAATCCAGACGAGCAGGTAGCCTCATTAGGAGAGGCGTCCAGCAGCCAGCGGGAGACAGAGGGGGATAAATTAAGATCAGAGCACCCCTGACACGGACCCCGGTGCGATTTCTCAGCCATTAATCAAATCACGTGAAAAAGCCACTGCAGCACTAACA
>NW_020172473.1:13916-267887 GCF_003031525.2 Neophocaena asiaeorientalis asiaeorientalis | reverse complement strand
TGGGGGGGTGGGTGGTGGATGATTAGATGTGTCCCTGGTTCTCCCCTGTACCTTTTGCTTGAAAGCAGGATTTCTCTGCATGCCATTCAGCATTTCCGGGCCAGCGTTCTTGTGTCAGAGCTCAGCGCCCAGAGCTGGGCCAGTCTGGTTCCCATTCCAAAGAATATCACATTCCCTTTCCTGCCTAGCTCTTGAGACATTGGATGTGAAGTCACTGGTGCCAGGAACAGAAATGGCGCCGTGCTAAGGAGGGGTAGTCGAGCTGATCATGGCTCTTGCTGCTGTAAACACTGCAGATCTTCCTCTAAGGGTTTTAGTGAGAATATGCAGCTAATCTCTCTCACCACCACTATCTTTACCTTCAGGGAGCTGGTCATTTAAGCAAACCCCAAATGGTCACGCCTTCCTGCAGCTGGATTGGCACGTGTGTGGCATGCCACTTACCATTGTTGTGTCACGACAGCCGTGCGTCCGGCCAGGACCATGACACGTGAAACGTACCATCTCTCCACACTCTTTGGAGATGCATATACTGTCTCTCGGGGCAGTTCCTGGCTTAGTACAACACATGCACACAGGCAGACATGTACATACACTTACACACATGCAGATGTGCACACTGGCACACATGTGTACACACGCGCCCCTCACACACACACACACACACACAGCTGTATTTCCATCACCTGAGCCTGATGTGGGCCCCCAGAGGCTCTCAAGTGAGGAGAGATACCACTGTTCAAAAGAAAATTCTAAATTTTATTTCAGGTCTTGACTCAGACGAAGAACTTGGGCTACTCTGTCACCACACGTCCTATCTAGGTGATTGTCCGGGGCCGTTCGTGGGGTCTCCATCCTCCGTAACCTTTTCTTTCTGTTTCATTGTCTGCACGTCTGCATGGTTATGGAAGCACGGAGGGTCGGGGACGCACAGGGTGACGTGTCCGGGCCATTGTCTCAAGGAAGCTCTCCGGCTTTGGGGAGAGCTTGAGGAGAGGTCCCTCTCCTTGGTTCTGTGAATCAGTCATGTCATCCCCCGACGCCGTTCTTTCACGCCCAGCCAGCAGCTTGGGCATTTTTTGGGACGTGGACAGAAGAAAGACTGGCTCTAGCCAGTCCAGTGTCTGCTCCTTGCTCCCCCGGCTGTGATGTGAGTGTGCCATGCAGCCCAGAAGGACGGCCAGTCTGAATGCTTTCCGATTGTCAGCAACTTGCCTGAGTTTGTTCTTTTGTTTCACACAGGGCAGTAACTGACTGGGGGGAGGGGGAAGGTTTTATTTAGCAACTATTCATTTCCACGAAGAAACGGTGCCTTGCGGCTATTACTAATGCTTCTTTCTGTGTGTGTCTCCCATCCCCAGACCAGAGAGTGGCATCCTTCTGCACCCTGACAGATATGCACCCCGAGCAGGACCTGGAAGGGGCTCAGGAGCTGCCTTTATGTGTCGATCCTGGCAGTGGCAAAGATTTCATGGACGCCGCTGGGTATGTGACTCCTGTGGACCGCCTCCCTCCCATGTCCCGGGCCCCAGTTGTTAACAGGGATTCAGCTCAGCCCCGGCCACAGCCAGGAAACCATTTCCACCTGCCTTCCCCAGCCCTTCAGGACCCAGAGAAGGGACCGAGCGGGCCCGAGTCGGCTTCTGCGCTGCCGGGTGGGTGGAGCTTGGAAGCATAACTGCTGTGCTCCGCGGGAGGGTCCTGCCAAGACGTGTAGTCAGTGCCCTTGGCGGTGAGGCTCTCGGGCCGGGTGGGAGGGTGTGACACCCGGTCAGCATCTGCCCTGATCACTGCAGCGGCATCAGACGGGGGTACCTTGCTGACCGTCCTCCATCTGCCGAGGGCACGCTCCCGCCCACCAGCCCCGGTCCCGCCCCCAGCCCCACGGCTCCCGCTGAGGGGTGCCGAGAGCGAGCCGTCTCTACCCCTGTGTTCTCGGCGTGCTCATCACCACAGAGCGTATGTTCTTTCAGTGTCACCCACGCCTAATTCCAACTTCTCTGTCAACTCGAGTTATCAACAACTTGCATGTTCATCTTGGTGATGAGCCTCTTGATACTTCCTTAACAGAGAAACGCAGATTTGGGGACATTGAGTCTATATTTGGTTCTCAGGACTTCGTTCTGGGCTACCTAATCTCAGCTGCTAACTGCGTTTAGATCACCCATCTTTTGCTTTCTTACCAATGTGTATGCCTGTAGAGATTCTGAATCCCCTTTGAAATCAAAAGCGACCCAGGAGGGATTTTTCCACCAAAGCATCAATGCGTTCACTTTCGACATCTGACATAATCTTATTTATTTCCTTGCGGGGATCTAAGCGCACAGTAGAATGTTTTACGTGAAAACTTTACCAACGAAAACTCTTGACCGCAGTGTCTTGACCTCAGCGTGCTTGAGTCTTTCTAAGTCTTTCCTTCCTTGCTAGGGGGCGGTCTCCATCCACACTGACCGGGAAAGTCAACCAGCTGGAGCTGGTTCTTCGGCAGCTGCAGACCGACCTTCGGAAGGTAAAGCAATCGATGGGAAGCCCGTGCTCAGAACTCTTTCTCTCACACAATCAACCTTTTTTAACTATTAGGAATAAAAAAAAAAAAAAAAGACACTCAAGAAAGATAACTGCCCTAATCAAAACCCAACAGTAAATGGAAACGGAGACTCCTGAGGTCTGATTCCATCTTCCTGCCCACAGCTACTGTATTTCATTGTAGGGGACACAAGGTCCTGTAGATCGGACTGAATGAGGTTGAGCCCTGGATGGCCAGTCTTCAGAATGAGGCTAGCGTTTTTCAGTTCAGTGAGTTATCAGTTGCACCAACATTTATGAGCTGACCTAAGAAGAGTTAGTTGCTATCAGGAAGCCTGGTCTCCCCAAGCTGCTTCCTCCTACTGAGTCGGCGTCTGCTCTACCCATCGCCCTGTGCGAGCTTGGTCCTCAAAAGATGTGAAGTCATTCATTCCACAGACATTTGCTGAGCTCTTTTTGGATCATCGGCACCGTGTTATCAGTAGCCGCTTTGCTATCCGGGGAAATGGAATGGAGTGCTGTAGCTGGAGGGTGATGGTGAGGCCGGGAGGGGCCCTGGGGAGGGTTTTGTTGGTGGAAGAAGGGAGAGGTGACAGCCGGCATGAACGCTGGTGGAGATGATCCATTTGGGAGGGAATGTCCTGAGCCTAACAAAGAGGGAGCTGGCCTGGATGGGAGTGAGGACCGTCCACACATAGTTACCAGAGCAGAGTGTGTGTGCGTGTCTGTGTGTGTGTGTCCGTATGCATGCGAGCACACATGTCTTCATACACGAGTACAGGCCTACCTCAGAGATATTGCAGGTTTGGTTCCAGACCCCTGCAATACAGTGAATATCACAGTAAACTGGATCACAGGAATATTTGGGGCATATAAAAATTATGTTTATGGTATACTGTCGTCTGTTATGCATGCAATAACATTATGTCTATAAGAACAATGCACATACCTTAATTAAAAAATACTTTTTATGCTAAACAATGCCAAAACAATTACAGCACATTGAAAATCACAGATCGCCATAACAAATGTGATAATAATGAAAAAGTCTGGGATATTGGGAGAATTACCAAGCGTGACACAGAAACATGAAGTGAGCAAATGTAATTGGCAAAACGGCGCCGATGGACTTGCTCGGTGCAGGGTTGCCACAAACCTTCAATTTGTAAAACACCGGTATCTGCAAAGCAAGGCATGGCTGTAGTCCAAACAGAGATAGGTTGGCAAAGTTCCCCTCTGGTTGTTTCTTTATTCCAGAGCTGAGGGTGAGCGATGGGAAGGAGGGTGAGAGATTTAAGGATGGAGGGTAAGGTGTAGAGTGGAGGATAATTGGACCAGATGTATTTGGTAAGACTGCAGCATAAGTTAGGTATTTTCCTCCAGTGTGGATGACCAGCTGTCCCAGCTTGCTTGGCGTGGAGGGTTTCTCAGGACACAGAACTTTCAAAGCTGGAACTAAGAATGTCCCAGACCAGCTGGGCCAGCTGGTCACCCTGTCTCCAGATGTAGGTGTAGAAAAGTTAGAGAGTTGAACTTAACCAATATTCGATTTCAGACAAGAAATTAAGACCAGCAGCAATAGACAAGGACCATTCAGTGTGTGTAGGATGTGATTAAACTGAGGGACTCAGAGTCTAAGGTGGGTGAGAAGGAATAATGTCATCACAGGGGGGGTGTCAGTGGATGCTGACAATAAGGTAAGATTGGTAGATTAGATCATTTTTGGAGGGGTGGATACTGGAGAAATTATTTTAGAAAGACAAGAGGTGGTGGTCAGGCAGTGGGAGCTTGAAGCATTTAGGAAGATGTGCGCTTATCAGTAATACCTTCAAGGTATTGGGGCCTCATGGCCCCAGGAGGGGGCGTGAGGAGGACAGTCTTCGAGGTCACAAAGAGACTGAATCAGGTGGAACATCTACGGCATCTTAAGATCATCAATAAACATGAGGGATGGACGAAGAAAGAAGAAAGGTGAACCACATTCTAGAATCTTCCGTGATGGAAGGGAGTGGAGATATAGTCAACCATGGCAAAGAGCAGGGGTGGCAGGTCTTACAGCCCATGTCAGGCTTCTCACGGGAGCTGGGATTTTAGGGGAGAGGAGTTACCTGCACCGGGCAGCCGGGGCAAGGTGTTGACCTGGCAGCCTCCAGGCCCTGTGCTCTTCAGAACAAGCCCTCGTCCCCAGGAGAGAGTCAAGACTCATGTCTAGCTGAAGATAAAGGGAATATCCAGGGAAAAGCTTGAGAGTTTAGCAGGTTTCGGTGACACAGGACGCATTCCATGGGTGGAGTTAAAGGGTCAAGGGCTCAGGAGAGGTGGGCAGCTGAGCCGCAGCAGGGCCCTGGGGATGTCTGAGCCATGTTGGGAATGAGAGCCCTGGGGCCTGGGGCGGCCAGGAGCTTGAACCTCTTGTGACTGAGGGAAGTGGGCTGAGTCAGCAATGAGTTCTAACATCAGCCTCCACTTGGGACCGGTGTCTTTGGTCGAGAGGTGAGAAGGGACAGGAAATAGCAGCAAAGCTCGAGGGCAGGGCCAGACACGCCGAGGGGGCCAGTCTCCTGAAGAGTCTTAGCCCCCGACGCACCCGCACGGCCATGGGCACAGGGCTGCAGGTGCCTCTGTGGAGTTAGCCATCGAGTCATCTCCCACCGCCACTGTGACAGTGACCCCCCTGTCTCTGTCTGGGGCAAGACATCCCTTTCAGCGTCTGGGAGCTCAAACTTGTGTTGTACGTTTTCCGTTACTGTCTGTTGGAAACTCCAGGTCTGATTCTTATGAAAAATCTTTTTTTTTTCCTTAATACTATTTGTTTATTTATTTTCGGCTGTGTTGGGTCTTCATTGCTGAGTGCAGGCTTTTTCTAGTTGCGGCGAGCGGGGGCTACTCTTCGTTGCGGAGCACGGGCTCTAGGCGCGTGGGCTTCAGTAGTTGTGGCGCGCGGGCTCAGTAGTTGTGGCTCACGGGCTCTAGAGCGCAGGCTCAGTAGTTGTGGCGCACGGGCTTAGTGGCTCCGAGGCATGAGGGATCTTCCCGGACCAGGGCTCGAACCCGTGTCCCCTGCGTTGGCAGGTGGATTCTTAATCACTGCACCACCAGGGAAGCCCCTGAAACATCTTGATAATTTGTACATAGCTTTTAGTGGCACCCTTTGAAGGTCATTAGGGAAATACACTGTCCCAGGAAAGCTTTAAGATGAGATGAGCTCATGATAAACAAGCCCAGGATCAGCAGCTATGCTGATTCCGACTTGTCCAGTAAGGAGGTGCACCTGGGAAGCTCTGCCCTCCTGTCCAAGGCTATACCTTTTCCCAGGCCCCCTTTTTCAGAGAGAGGATAGTATAGACTGTGGTTAATCACCTTCCCGTATAACAGCTGTCTCGCTTCCTGTTGGGAGCAAAGTGGGATGAAAGGAAAGAATATTCTGAGTTACTCGTCCCCACCCCCCTGTTTTTGGCAGAAACCAGAGCGGGCAATCAGATTCCCTCTCGCCTCAAGAAATAAATAAGTAAATCAATAAAAAAAAAAAAAAAAAAAAAAAAAAAAAAAAAAAAAAAAAAAAAAAAAAAAAAAAAAAACGGGGTAGAAGCGTTCGGACCGCAGCTGGGAGGAGAGAGCGTGTCCGGCAGATGCATGACCATCTGTTTCCACCCCCTTCCCCCAGGAAAAGCAGGACAAGGCCGTGCTGCAGGCCGAGGTGCAGCATCTGAGGCAGGACAACCTGCGGCTTCAGGAGGAGTCGCAGACGGCCACGGCCCAGCTGCGCAAGTTCACGGAGTGGTTCTTCAACACCATCGACAAAAAGCCGTAACCTGAGCGCCGCCCAACCAGGGGCCCCGGGGAAGCCCGGGGTCCCTTCACAGTCGCCAACATGTGGTTTCTCGCTGTGCTTCCAGCCCACCGTAGCTGTGCTTGCTGTCCCACTCTGTCTAGCACCACGCCCCCAGCAGCACAGGGAGCCGCCGTGTGACCGCGGAGAGCAACGCTCGTGAAGATGAATGTAACGCTGGTGTCGAGATGAATGTAAACTCTGGTGTCAGTGTGGCCCTCTGAGGCTCTGCTGAAACGGAGCTCTGCGTGGGCTTCCCTCCTGAGGGACGAGGGTTGGGTTTTATGTCCTATATATCAGGTGACTTGGTAGAGATATTAAAACAATTGACCATAGCTTGGGCTTTAGAATTGTAAAATAAACATGAGAACAAATAATCAGACATATACTTTAATGTTAAAGGTGCTCTATTTTTTTGGATGTACAGTAGTTTTTATTTCTACAGCCACATTATCATAGCAATAAGAAAGAGGCAGGGGAAATAGTTGGAAAAGCCGTGTCGGGAGGGGGACAGAAAAAGCACTGATGTGTCTAACACGGGTTCAAATGCAGTTCCTTTAGAGACTTATTTATTTGCAGAAGCAGATGGTGCCTGAATATTAACAGTGTTCTGATTAAAAGAAAAGAAAAGATACATATGCCTTGTAAATGGCTCACTGAGTAGTTACTTCAACTCTTAGTTCACTTTTGTATAGTTCATGCTCTGTTGAAAAAAAAGAGTCAACCTGCTTACTTACGAGAGCTCCCCGTGTGCCCTGAGCCAGCAGAATCACTTGTACGATGCCAAATTTGTTTTATCTTTGTACAGAAGCTTTGATGAAGTGTCTTGTATTTAACACCCTTATTTAAGCTTATTTAACCTTAAATTGTTAATTTTATAAACGTTGGTTTCACCTGCACTACTTTGGAGGGCGGTGTAGGTAGCAGCGGGCTCAGCAAAGGCCGAGCTTGCCCAAGCAGAGTGAGGAGTGGGGCGGGACCTTCCTTCTAACAACTGGATGCTGCTAGTAACGAGTTGTTTGTATTGCTTTACCATTTTTAACTGTTCTATTTGAGATGAACGTACATTTTGCTTTTTTAATAAATGTTTAAAAGAGTCCACACAAGGAACAGTGTTGTCAGGTGAATGTAGACTTTGGGGTTCTAATATGTCCACAGTCTGAGTGTATGAGAATTTATTCCTGGTAATTTAGGACCTTAATCTGTACTGAGTACTACCGAGCCTTCTTACAGAATCCCAACCTGATTTAAAGTAAAAAGTGACTAGTACCGATTAACGGCTGCCACGTGCCAGACACTGTCCTCTACACCTTCTCATAGATCTCATTGAATCCTAACAGTATCCTCACTAGGTGGGTGCCGGGATTCCCATTTTACAGCTCAGTAAACTGAGGCTAAAGTCAAGTGATTTACCCAAGATTGCCTTTCATTTTGATTTTTTTTTTTAATTTTTAATTCAGCAAAGCATTTGGTCTTGCTTACAAGAAAATAAATGCAATAAAGTAACAGGGGTTTGAAAAATAATCAGGAAGGAGTAAACTGCAAACTTGAATCAAAGGTGAGACAGAAAGAAGACAGAACGTGAGCCAGAGTGGGAAGGGATCCACAGTAATCACGGTACAAAGTTCTCCACCTTCCGAGAACAGAAACCGTATCGAGAATTTGGAGGAAGGAGAGTGATGCCTAGAATTTACCTTTCAGAGGGATTTCTCACGTGGGCTTCATTCACATGAGCGGCGTATTGAAAACTAAATGGTCCTGCAGCGGATAGACCGGGAGGCTTCATAAGGCTGTTTCCTGAAGCCACCCCTGCAGAAGATACAGGCGCACCTCCAGGACACATCCAGGGACTGCGGGTTCTCAGGAAGCCAGGGCTTCGTGGGCCAGGTAGGCATCTTCCTCCCTCCTCGCTCTCCCTCTCACCGTGAACCAGGCACTTGCCAGGAGTGGAAGAGCCATCGGTGATCAAGACCAGCTGGGCCCTGTCTTCGCGGGGCATACAGTCTAATAAGGGGAGACAGGCATCCGATTATTTGAAACTCAAAGAAATAAACAGTGCCTGGGATGGGCTCCCTTAATTATTATTAAAATTATACTGTAGTAACTATAGTAATAACTGACATTGTTTGACTCGTTACCGTGTGCCAGGCCCTGTTCTGTGTCCATTGTGTCTATATGGCAACCCTAAAGGACAGCTACCTAGATCATCCCCTCTCTACAGGTGAGGAACAGAGGTGTAGACAGTGTGCTTGGGGAGACCTCCGTGGGTAGGAAACTTCTGAAGGTGGGGAAGGAGCAGGCCAGGGTGAGCTGGGGGGAGTTTTCCAGGCAGAGGGGACACAGGTTCAAAGGCCCCGAGTCTGTAGAAAGGATATAGGGAAAATAGGTAGTGATGGGGAAAGGAGACGTTAGAAAAGACAGGTAAAAGCCAGATCATTAAGTAACTCTAGGCCATAGTACAGTCTGGATTTTATTCTAAGTCAAAAGGAAGCTGTTGAAGCAGGAAAGCCCGGTAATGTGTCCTGTGTTCTATTTTTGTTTTGTTTTGTTTACTTTATTATACGTCCTGTGTTTTAAAGGCTTACTCTGACTCCGAAAGCAGAAGGAGTTGCATGGAACAGGGGCCTGCAGACTTTCTGTATGAGGCATACGGTCGATATTTTAGACTTTGAGAGTCACATACTGTCTGTTGCCTGTTCAGTTCTCATTTACTGCCCTTTAAAGATGGAAGAGCCATTCTTAGCTTGCAGGCCACTCAACTGGCATCGTTGACCAACGCCTGGGATAAGGGAAAGAGTAGAGAAGGAAGACCCATGTAGGTGAGAGATGATGCGGGCAGATAAGATGGGGGCAAGAAGTTGGGTCACACTTGAAAATGTCTTCGCAGGTAGAACCCACAGAGCTGCTGCTGAGTGGGAGACTGGAGGGAAAGGTTTGGTTCAGGGATAAGCCCTAAACTTCAGAGGAATCACTGGACTGCATGTTCACCAGACAGTTTGCCATAAACATCTCTTGCCTTCAGTAAAAGCTGAACTAGGGCTAGTTGTGTGTCCTGGCCAGGGCCTGCGTGCAGCTCTGCGTCACTGGGCAGAGATGGATGCTTTTGCTTCAGAGGGCAACCAAGCGGATACCAAGGTTGACGTCGCTTCGAGAAAACAAAGGAACCTGGCCCAAACCTAGCCTAATGGAGAGTCATCCCACCTCCCTAGGGCACACCTACAGACCAGAAAGGTTTTTTTGAAGATATACTTCTCAGTCTGTACCAGCAAAGAATGAATCACCTCTCAAGTCTGCCAGGTGGCCATGCCAGAGAACATGGCCGCATGACTTTTGGCCTGCTCAACTTTTTTCAAACGTATGTTTCCAGTGAACAGCCAACCTGTAGAAAATCCCTGTGTCGTGTTCCCCTTAGTGTGCGTGGTTTTGAGCAACTTGGCGTCCTCGTAGACACTGTTAATTACAAAAGGTACCCCCCCTTAGCAGCTAAACACGTTGACTTTCTGTAAGGACTTCCTGGGTACAAACTAATTAAATATTAGAATGTATCTACTAGAAACCATTTTTATTTTAGAATAAGTGATATCAAGCAGGTTTTTTCTAACCATAGGCAGTGATCTATTATGTATTCAGGCCATTCTCATATGTGACAAAGTTAATTCGTATTTCAGGGGCTTTATCCTGCTCTTCTCAGTCTCAAGGAGCAGGTTTATCGTTAAAAATATAGCTTACATCGGGCAGGGGTGGAGAGCGTAAAAATACAGTCCTGCCTTTACTGATACCACAATTATCTCTGAAATGTCAGGAGTTGGCTGTCCTGCTAACCCATTAAAATGCAGAAACTGATGACATGTCATTAACCGAAGTCTCCATCAAACTCATGAAGCCATAAACCATAGCTGCTTCTCTGCAGAGCCAAAGACCAAAGAGATATCTATTCAAAACGCTTGTTTTTTTTTTTTTTTTCTTTGCGGTACGCGGGCCTCTCACTGTTGTGGCCTCTCCCGTTGCGGAGCACAGGCTCTGGACGCGCAGGCTCCGCGGACATTGCTCACGGGCTCAGCCGCTCCGCGGCACGTGGGATCTTCCCGGACCGGGGCACGAACCCGTGTCCCCTGCATCGGCAGGCGGACTCTCAACCACTGCGCCACCAGGGAAGCCCAAGAATCATGCTCTTGATAGATTTCTTCAGGAACTGTGACTGTGGTTAGGTGTCAAGCACGTGGATGTTAACGTGTCTTGCTCCACATTATGTAAACTGTTGGCCCGGGAAGCCTGGACGGCAATTTAAGGAGAGAACAGACATGACATTTAGATGGACCGGCAATCTCCAGTTGTGGAGAAGCTGTGAATATGACTTCTTGAAGAGTTGACCCTACTTTCTTTCCAACAAGGATGGTGGGTCACTAGAACGAGCGGCCATCTATGGCAAAGCCACCCCTCTGCCGCCGTCACTGTGAACTGCACCTACGCAAGCCTTCCTAAGCTGCAAAGGCCCCCCACTTGTAGTCCCAACCTCTGGAGGTTATTAAGTAATCTCAGATCCTCTGAAATCAAGCCAATGTTTTTTCCTGAGAATTTCCAAGATTGGGGGTGTACGGGAGGAGGTGATAAAAATTTTTACAGACGCTTTGCACTTTTGGGTGACTGGTTAGTAAGAAAGAGTTCCAGTTCACTTGAGCGTTTGTGGATTTGGTGCTTACAAGTTTAAAAGCATTTCCCTAGTTCTAGCCGACACAGTTTGGGCATGCTAGTCACTAGCAGAAAGGAGAGTAGATACGGTCGACTGGATTTAATTCAACACCTGATTAGAGGCAGGTGGGAGAGAAATGTGTTTGTTTATGCTCCTTAGCGAGGGAACATGGTAAGAAACCCGCAAAATCCAAGGAATGCATTGGGTTTCTGACCTATGACCTCCAAGTTAACCCAAAGACCAAGCTTCCTGACTTTCAGTAGCAGGAATTAGGCAGGAGCTTAAGCCCAAAGAAAATCTCCTCGTGAATTTTACAAAAGGTTTAAATGAGCGTCACTTCTAAAGGTGACATTCTTGCGTTTTATATAAGATTCGGGGCCTTTAAGTTACTTAAAAAAAAAACCAAAAACTTATAAGCGCCCTCCAGTTCATCTTAATATAAGAAAATTCACTGCCCCATTCAATCCTTACAATCAAAATTCTGACTCAACCATTAACGTCTGCAGACTGAAATATACCACCCTCCGTTTTCCAGCCCTCATATCAGAGACCTACCTAAAATTTGCAGAGCAGCTTGGTTCTTCACAGGAGCAAATAAAACATAACCTGCCCCTTTGACATGCAAGTATCTTTGCCCGCTTATTAAAGAACACGATGAAGGGTTAGACTCCCAATGTCCTGGTCATCAGCACCCATTAATCAGGCCGTTAGGTGCTGGAGTAGAAGTTCTGTTGTTTGAATATCAGCTGCTCCCCGAGCCTTTCCCTGTGCAGTGAAGTCGGGAGGAAGGCCGTGTGCGGGAGGAGGTTCAGAGCCGTAGCGTTTCAGTAAATCATCTGCCTCGACTAAATCGGTGCTGGCTCAGAGAAAATGGCTATAAATACACATCTGCAGCTGGAGATGTCAGACCCTGGCAGAGCTCCTCTATCTCTGTGTAGCGCATCACTGGATCCCGGGTGTCTGTCTGGGTCCTCGGCCCCTCTTCCCCATGACCGTAATCATTGCTCGCAAACCAAGTGGGATCCAGCTGAATGCTCCATTAAATCGGAATAATTAAACACGGCAGTCGTGGGCTCTTCTAGGATCTGATTAAACACCTTGCAGGAGTCGTTACTGAACCCCATCTGGGCTGAGGGCTTACCCAACAGCAGGCTGAAATCCACAATGCCCATTTCTATGCATAGAGAATTCCAAGACTGGGCCTTCTATATTGCTGTAAATTAAGCACTCGAGAACTCAAGATAGCATTGTTCGGGGAAGTAGGAGACATGGCCTGTAGCGGGGCACAGGGGTCAGCGGGTTTAACCCCTCGACTCCTACTTGGTTCTTTTACGTTGCTACTCTTTTTTTTTATTGGAGTATAGTTGCCTTACTTAAACGTTCCGAAGGCCATTCATTGTTCAGCCAGCATCATTCTAAAACCGTTTCATCTCTGAGCTGCTAAGTAGAGGGAAGCGTGGCAGTGACCTAGTTAAAGAGACAAGCCTAGGAGGGACACACCGCTTATACTAATTTCATTGTTGAGATGAACTCTGAAATCCAGTGTTTCTTCTTAATTTAACAGGTTCTTGTTCTGTTCTTTCAAAGCAGGAACCTCTTAAATGATTTGCCCTAAAATGTACAATTGAACTAAATAAACTTGGCCACCCTAATTGTCTACTGTCTCGTTGTTTGTATGAGGCTTATTCCTGCCGGTGACACTGATTTCCAAACATGAAATTACATTGTTTAGATATTGTCCAAGAACGTAGCCATGTGCAGAAAGATGCCTGCAAGAATCCTACCTTCACTTGTTCAAAGAACTACTTGGGTGAATGAGCTTGGTTCTACCATCTAAATACATTACATTAAATGTGAACATCTAACTTACAGATGTATATTTTAGTTATAAACATATTTGCCCACGTATATGACCATTTGCAATACCTTGCTTAGAAAATTTGACACAGCCAGCCCTCCTGCAATAACTGTTGCCTCTTCCAGAAACCCGTTATCTTCATTCTTCTCTGAGACTTCATTGCCCTCTCCTGAATTAGGCCTTGTGATGAAATGTATCGTAAATGAAAAGGATATAGGGATGGGACAAGTGTTGGCCAGGGTGGGGAGGAATTGAAACTCTTACGTGTAGTTGATGGAAATGTAAAACGGTGCAGCCACTATGGAAAACTGTGTGGTGGCTTCTCAAAACATTAAACAGGATTACCACGTGGTCCAGCGATTCCGCTTCTGGTCATTACCTCCAACAACTGAAAGGAGGAACTCAGATATTTACATACCCATGTTCACAGCAGCAGGAGTCACTGGAACCAAAAGGGGGAAGCAACCCAAGTGCCCGTTGATGGATGAATGGATAATATGGTATATACCTATTATGGAATTTTATTTAGCCTAAAAAAGGAAAGAGATTCTGGCACAGGGAACAACATGCATGAACCTGAGGACATCACACTAAGTGAAATAAACCATCAAAAGAAAGACAACTACTGTATGACTGCACTTCCAGGAGGTACCCAGAGAAGTCAGATTCACAGACACGGGAAAGCAGAATGACGGTGGGTGCCAGGGGCTGGGGGAGGGGGATGGAGAGCTGTTGTTCACGGACATGGACCTGCAGTTTGGGAAGATGGAAACAGTTCTGTGGATGGAGGATAACAGCGATCACACAAAATATGAATGCGCTTAATGCCACGGCACTCAACACTTAAAAATGGTGAAAATGGTCAAGTTGATGTGTATTTCGCCACAATTCAAAATAAATACATTTGTTTAAAAGGTCAGGGATGGGAACGTGAATGAGTTAGTTTTCAGGGACTTGAGATGGATAAGCACAGAGAACCCAGAACACTCAGGCTCACCAAAAATAAAGACTTGTTGGAACAAATGCAGGAAAATATAAAACACCACCAGGGTGCTCTTTGGATGTCAGAAAGCAGCCAGACTTTGATCGATTGCCATATATTCAGACAGACATCATTCCAAGAAGCTGTGCTCCGGAGGCCCGCGGGAGAAGCAACGGAGGAAAGAAGCCCTCTCTCCAAAGAGTGATTAATTTGGTAATTAATGCAGAGCAGAGGAAGAAGGATTCTGAAAGGTTTGCTCCAGGCCCTAAATGTTCACAGTTAGCTCTGCCGTTGGAGCATCTGGTAGGATAAGGAGGTTGGATGAGCTAAAGGGTGAGATCAGATGCCAGGGCAGCGGGGGAAGGGATTAAAGATGAATAGCTTCGGGGGCGCTTGAGGGTTCCGAAGCCAGGAAACCATGCCTCAAAGGAAGAAACAACAAAGGCCATTATGAGAAGGCCCTGGTACTGACTGGAAGGAAGGAGAGCCACAGAGCTGGAAGGAACCCCCTGCTTCACCTTATAGAAAAGAGGACTCGTGCTGGATGGATGGACTGAGGGCTGGGAACCCAGGCAAGGCCAGGTTTATAACACGGTCTGCAGTGAGGTTATTCTTCAGCTGTATCAAAGGAAGTGCTGTGTTTGTGAATTTGGGGCACTGTTTGCGTTTTGGGTAAGGATATCTGTACCCAAGATTTGATTAATCTCGGTCAAGTTAGGTCAAGACAAGGAAGTAATAATAAGAAGCATCACTGGATACCTCTGAGATGAGGAATCTTCGGGGAAATCCTAATTTTTCAACACTGCCTGAAATCATAAACTCTATACTACTGAACCCGCTAACAGCCTGGCTCCCGTGGTGATTTCCAACCTGGCCGTTGAACCCTTGAGCAAAATCAAGGCACAGATGTAGAACAGGTCAGATTCAAGGCTCTCCAGGTTCCCACATCACCATTGCAGAGGTATAGGAGCATTGCCCAGTTTCCTGTTCTTCCAAAAGCTGAAATATCCAGCTCAGCCCTGCACCCAAGCCGACGGAGCCCAGCCAGAAAGGAAGATGGAATTTGTGGTCATGGAGGACATGGGGTCAGCACCACCCCCGCCACCCGCCACTTCTGTTCTGAGCCTCTGGGACTTTGTGTTGACTCACTTATTGACACTTTTACCTGGAGAGGTCATGGTTAACAGTGCCATGGGCAGTTATCAAGGGGCTAATCAGGTAGTCTTTGTTTTCACAGAGCTTCTGCGGCCAGTGCTAGGCCTTGGCTGGCTGTGAGAGAGCCGCGAAACAGCTGTTGGTGCCCTTGACTGCTACACAAGCAGAGGGCAGAGTTTTAACATGCACTCCCCCCAAATGCTGCTTCCTTTCCGCTCACCGGCCCTGGCAGGAAGAGAAAGTAGGATGAGTGTCCACATGCCCTTGGCTGAGCCCACTGCTTAGGGCGTGACGCAGTTCTGAAATTAAGAGGTAAATGCTCTTAAATAGTTGCCCGGACAGGCTACGTCACCCCACGGATGGCGTACCCCGCTGTCCTTCACCAGGAGTGTTCATACACTGAGGTTAGGAGAAGGGGCAGAGCCTGGCCTGAGGAAGCTGAGACTCCCAGTGAGTTCTTGTTCAAGATGCCCTCCATTTCCCACCTGGAGGAGCCTGTGCTTTTTTTTTTTTTTTTTTTTGGTACACGGGCCTCTCACTGTTGCGGCCTCTCCCGCCACGGAGCACAGGCTCCGGACACGCAGGCTCAGCGGCCATGGCTCACGGGCCCAGCCGCTCCGCGGCACGTGGGAACTTCCCGGACCGGGGCACGAACCCGTGTCCCCTGCATCAGCAGGCGGACCCTCAACCACTGCGCCACCAGGGAAGCCCAAGCCTGTGCTTTTTAAGGGTGATAGCTGGGCCTAGGAGTTGTCAAATATCAGAAAACCCTGGAAGGAACAATCTCAGCAGAATCTAGGATCTAGATAATGTATGGATAATATTCTCAAGTGCAGTGCTAGTAGTACTTGTGGGAGCTTTGTTCCATGAGTGACGTGAATGGCTCATCCCACTGAAATAGAACTCCTAACCACCTCCCGTGACCACGCCCCCTCTTCCCCCTTCTTCTTCCTCCCCCGCCACAGACTATTTCCAGACAGCCTTGGCGTCTAGGGGGTGGTGCTTCAGGAGAGACGTCTTTATCAGTAGAGGACTCACGACTCACCGTGACGTCTCTCACAACACAAGGACCGACCGAGCGCTGTCTGCCGAGAGGAGGCTGAGGGCAAAGACGGGCGCCAGGAGCGCCAGCTGGTCAGTCCTCGTTCCCACGACTCGTCTGGTCTTCATTTCCTCTCCTACCCGCTGCTGCGAGAAATACCACGGTGGGCTTTCTTTCCAGGCTTGAGAGGAGAACATCTTACACTGTGGGTACCAGAGATCAAACAAACAAAATGTGGGGGTTAACTTCATAAAAAGTCCTTTCGTCCCCGTTTTGACGATTTATTTGTCAAAGAGAATAACCAAGGGTATTGAAAGTAATAGAATTAACATCTTTTTGAGGTCATCAAATTAAGAATTCTAGAAGTGATCCTATGACATAATCCAACTATTCTAGATCATCTCTGTCCTCTGGACCGAGGTGGTTGGCAATGTATAGAGGAATTTACCAGAATATCATTGACAATCTTTAAAGAATAATTGAGAGCATGAGTGATACTTAAGTAGGATAAAAACCAATCCTGCAGCAATAATGTTTAGAAAAGAAAGAAAATGCATCTTATATACCAGTGCTGTCCAACAGGAATACGTGTGTGTGTGTGTGTGTGTGTGTGAGTGTGTGTGTGTGTGTGTGTGTGTGAGTGTGTGTGTGTGTGTGTGTGTGTGTGTGTGTGTTTTCATTGAAGTATCGTTGCTGTAAAGTCATTTTCTTTTTCTGGCAGAGTGCACCAAGATGATGGACTAATTTCTCAATTCAAACCCACAAACACCTGTATTGGCGCTGGCTGCTTTCAGGCTGGGCGGCCCTATGGACACCACACTCTTGGGCAGATAGTTGTAAATCAGCCCAGCCGTGTGTCTCCTGGGACTTGTTGGGCAGCAGCAGCAGAAAGCCAGTGGGACTGTGGAAGGCAGGCAGGACACACACTGAGCTGGAACCGCAAGGCAGCCCAAGTGCCCAGTGTCAGGGAGCCGCATCACCACTCCTGGGCAGGTGAGACTCACCTGGGTCGCCCCCTGAGTACCAGCTCTGAGTGCCCACAGCCCCTGCCCGGTCTGGGTCGCTCAGGGCCAGGTTAGAACAGGGAGGCTGGGCCTAGGAAGAGGCACAGGGGAAACTGCAGATGGCTGGTCGTCCCTCTCCCCATAGCTAACCCAGGACGTGGGTGGAGACCCGGCTCCCGGCCCCAGCTCCAGGCTCCCTGCAAACCGCACCAGGGCAGGGCCGGCTGGGGCACGCTGAGCCAGGAATGGGGCCGCAAAGAGACCTAACAATGCATTTTCCCAGCCAGGCGCCAACTCATTTTAAGGGATGCCAGCCCGTGTCCCATGCCAAAGTAAACACCTGCAGTGAAAGCATTTCCCGCTACCACCCCTCCCCCAAGTTTTAAATTTTTAAATCTGGCAAAACAAAAGCGATCTGGGCCTGTGCCTGGCTCCAGCAGGTGTCCAGAACTGGTCTCCCTGGGCTCCCGTGTTCCTCCAGGGACCCAGGAATGACAGCCAGGCTGTTTCCTGTTTGCACCGCTCCACGCGAGGCCACTGGATCACCTCCACGCTGCTCGGCCTTGCGCCGACCAGGCCGGCCGCGTACCCCGCACTGGAGTTCAGCCAGCTCTTCTGCAGCGACGTTTCCAGGCTTCCTCCGTGGAATCGCTTCTGCTAGCTGGAGCCGAATGGGTGGAGCTGCTACAGGGACCAGCTCGTGACGCGTCCACGCTCAGGTGAGCAACAGAAGGGGTACTGGATATCGGGGAAACTGAGACAGAGTTCTCTTCCTGGGGCTGGGCTCCTGGTTTGCCGCCTCCAGGTGGGATCTAACACATCAGCTGGGCTGTGCGCTCAGCGCACTTGGCTTTGAGGTTGACTCTCCGGACTTTGCAAGGAGAGCAGGAAGCAGTGGTCTAGGGCAGGTCGAGCCGTGACCAGGGCTTCCTGCTTGTATAGCCAGCAGCGGCTCTTCCAGGGACCCTGCTGCTGTGTAGCCAGGTGAAAAGCCCCTCGAACCACAGGAGCATTCCCATTGGGGACGGCAGCCGGCAGGCCTGGACCACTGCCCTCTCCTCCTCGTACCTCGGTCTGTCCACTGCGGACTGCCCACCTGGGCCACGGAACCTCCGCAGTGAACTGTCCCTCCGAGGGGCTAACACTCCACCCCAAGTACTTGGAGGTAACGTGCGACATCCTCAGGGGCTCCCCTTCCTACCCACCCCTTTTCAATGTGTTTTGCCTCCCTGCGTGAGGGTGGGAGGTGGGTGAGAGGTGAGACCGGGCAGGTGCACGCCGGGAGGATGGGAGAATGCCGTGTGTGTGTTTGCGTGTGTGTGGGTGTGTATTTGGTGCTGCAGCAGGCGCGTGGAGGATGGTCTCTGCCTCTGCCTCCTGTGAGGTACATCTCCTCCCCACGGCAGCTACCCACGGCCAAGGCCACGCCTGGATGTACCTGCTTCCCCCTGGAAGCCGTGAGCTCTGACAGCCCCCTCTGGCCATGCCCTCCGGCCTTGGCCTCCCCGTCTCCCTGCCATCCTGAGCCCCCTTCACTCCTACCCACCTTCCTCCTTCTCCCACCTGGCAAGGTGAGCGGTCCCTTGGCCCCACCAAGGCCAGCACCCTTCCCAGGTGCCCCATCCCAGCTTCCACCACCTCTCTCAAGGGCACCCTCCATCCCCACCTTCTCCCTCTTTTTCGCTACAATCTCCTTCCACTCAGCTTGTACACGTCGCTTGCCTTCTCTCATCTTGAAAAACTCCTTTGCTAATAGCTGCCTTTCTTCTCTCGTTGTCTGATCTGTATTTGACGATGAGGCAGTCTCCCTGGCTGTCTACAGGTCCACCCGAGGTGCCCTGGAATCAACCTCCATTTCCACCGCTACCCTCGACCCTGACGGCTCTCATGAGGGCCACCAAGGGCTCACCAGCTACCAAAACAAATAGACATTTCATTTTTCTAAGTAGAGTCACCTTGCATTATAGACCTTCTACGTGCCAGCCCCTGGCGCAGGGCGGTTTATAAGCCATACAGGATTTCCAGACCTTTCCCACTGCTCCCCTACTGCCTTTCCTGCAGCCTCTGGTGGTGTGGAAGCCACTTCTACAAACCACCCTCTGCTTCCGAGAGCTCACTGGCTCCTCTTGCCGAGAGCGGAGGCTTTGCTTCTTGGTTCTCCGTCTCTACGTCAATTCCCTCTCCCAGCTCCAGATTCCCCAACCAGAAGTCTGCTCTTCTGTGTCAATTAGGATGCTTTCAATTATAATTAACAGAAACCCAATTCAAACAGACTTGAACCCTAAGGGAATTTTTGGCTCACAGAACAGGGAATCAAGGTCGGACAGGTTTCTGAAGGGCTTTTGTCTGGTGGCACAGCCATGCTCCCAAGGCCCTGACTCCTGTACGTGTCTCTGTCTAGCTCAGGAGGTCCGCCTCCTTGTGAGGCTGACTCTTCTCCTGCCCCCAGGGTGGCTGCCCCAGAAAGAGAGCGAGAGAGGGAGAGAGAAAGAGAGAGACAAGACACACGTCTCCCCCAAGGATCAAGCGAGACTCAGAAGGTTTACTTCAGTTGCGCAACTTGGGCCACATCATCGTCTCAGGGCTCATCACAGCAGGCAGGGCTGAGTTATGACCTGCAGGGCCCCCTGGAACTTGGCCCTGGGTCAGCTTCTCGCAAAGCACATAGAGAAAGAGAAGGGGTGACTGCAGTCTTGCAGGAGAGGAGAGAATCATCACTAGACAGGAGCCCCAGCACTGCCCTCCACCACCTCCCCAAGTAGCTTCCGCCCTGCATTCCCATATCTTCATCTCAGTGCGTGACAGCGTCCGCCTGGTACCCGGGCCAGGAGTCAGCCTAGGTCACAGCACCTCCTCGCTGGCTACATCTAGTCCATCATCAAGAGACGCTGCAGTTGTAGTGGTCGTTCTAATGTCCCACCCCAGAAAATGTGTCCTCACGTTTCCATCTTCTCTCGCAAGCATCACTGCCGCCACTGCCTTCCTGCAATCTGGCCCCCAGCTCCTGAGTGGTCTCCCAGGCTCTGCTCCCACCCGCACGTGGCCCCCGGCACCACGCTGCAGGCGGGAGGGACTTGTGAAACGTCTGTCTTGCCTCACCCAGCACCTGACCGGAAGGCTTCAGCATAAAACCCTGCCTCCCTCCCCTCACGTGCCCACCGGCTTCCTAAACCCACCACGCCGTCATTCGTATGTCCCCTCCCATCTTCTCCGCCCAACCACCTCACGCTCCTCCTTCAAAGCCATGCCCAGGAACGACTTTGCACGTGAGTGCCCCTGACACATCCCTCTGTAGACTTCGCCAGTCACAAGCCTTTCTGGGCAATTCTGCTGCCTTTTATCCATCAAACGGACCACAGTGATATCACGCACCTGGCCGGCCTACCTGAAGAAGAGACGTTGCCTCTCGTTTATTCAGTTACTACCTCAATCATTCATTCTTTCAACAGACACTTATTAAGTGCCTACGGTCCATTTCGCAGCGCATTTTTTATCCCTTACAACTGGCACATCCCTTGACACAGACTAGCTGCCTCGTTGACGGTTGTCACGCCAAAAACTGAGATTATGGGACGCCCATTTGTGTGTAACACATGCTAACATGTGTCCCGGGTGCCCCTTTACTTTGGCACTGCTGCCAGGAGGACACTTGAAGTCTATAAAATAGTATATCTTCCCCTCCGGGCTCCTTCACCATAGGTCTCTTCCGACGGGCCACCCCACAGGGCTTCTGGCACCAGGCTTCCTGGGTTCAAATACAGGATTCTGACTCCTAGGACCCGTGTGACCTTGGAACAGCTACTTGGCCTCATTGGGCCTCAGTTTCCCCGCATACGAAAGAAGGATGATAATAGAAAGAGTACAGACAAGTGAAGCACTTAGAAAAGGACCTGGCACACAAGGAACCGCTCAATAAAAGCTAGCTATTAATAGCATTACACACCCCTTCTAGATGGGGGCCCCTGCCCCGTCCTGCCCCAGCCTCTGTCTCAGTGCCGGAAATCCTGCCCGGCATATGCCAGGGGCTTGGCAAATGCACATTGACGGTGAACTGCCTCGGCCATCACCGTTATCAGATTGCATTTTCATGCGTGAATCTTTGCAACCAGCGTGTGAGCTGCTTCTTCAAATTCTTGCCTGTTTCCTAGCATCCTGTCACCGAGCATTAGGTGCTGGGTGGATGTTTGTGGAGAGGAGCGAGGAGCTAAGGCAGTCAGTGGACAACTCAGAAAGGCCATGGAAAGTGCACGGCATTCCAGCCAGGACCCTCTGAGGCCCCTGGAGTTCAGGTTCAATCATGCAACAATTCTTCGCTGGGCCTCCTTTGTGGGGCTAAAGGGAACCTGACTGAAGGCAGAGTCCAGAGCCACTGCAGACAAGCAGATCCCAATGTCTGTGTCCTCAAAAGTCAGGAGGGTGAGGAATGGGGAGTGACAATCCAGCCTGTGCCGGGGACAGGGCAGCCCTCCAGGGCTCACAGCTAGTGGGTGTCCACGGGTGTCTGAGAGCGGACAGGCAGGCCAGGCATCCCTGGGCCTCACGTCAAGTGCATAGCACACCAGAGGATGACAGAATATAAGCCCAAAGGGACAGAGACCTGGTTACAAGCGAAGCTTCGGATAAAAGGGAATCCTGGGCTTCCCTGGAGGCGCAGTGGTTGAGATCCTGCCTGCCGATGCAGGGAACGCGGGTTTGTGCCCCGGTTCCGGAGGATCCCACATGCCGCGGAGCGGCTGGGCCCGTGAGCCATGGCCGCTGGACCTGCGCGTCCGGAGCCTGTGCTCCGCAGCGGGAGAGGCCGCAGCGGTGAGAGGCCTGCGTAACGCAAAAAAAAAAAAAAGGTAATCCTATCTGGGAATTGTTAGCTTGCATAGGGATGCTGTAGGAGCGTCTAATTGCCACATCCTAGGCTGTTAACAGCTCCTCACTTGGCATTCAGTCTGATTCATTATTTGAGTCCCAGCCCCTCTCCCTGTGGGCTCCTTGGAGCTCTGCCCACTTTTTCTATCCTTGTGTAAAGTTGTAGAATTGTAGAAGGCCAATCCTGGACTTCACACAATTAAAATTTCAAAAACTCCAGATTCATGAACCTATTTAAATATAATAGGTGAATCTAGAAAGCTAGAAAATAGATTTAAAACTATGGAAAACTATAAAACCAGAGGGAAATGTAGGTGACTCTCTTTATAACCTTGACTGGGAAAAGCTCTATTAAACAAAATACAAAAAGGAAAGGCCAGAAGAGAAAAATTTGATTGATTTCACTAATTTGAAAGTCAAGGGGGGAGGGATAAATTAGGAGTTGGGGTTTATCATATACACACTGCTATATATAAAATAGGTAACCAACAAGGACCTACTGTATAGCACAGGGAACTATAATCAATATTTTGTAATAACCTATAAGGGAAAAAAATCTGAAAAAGAGGGACTTCCCTGGTGGTCCAGTGGTTAAGACTCCGTGCTTCCATCACAGGGGGCACAGGTTCGATCCCTGGTCAGGGAAGTAAGATCCCACATGCCACATGGCGTGGCCAATAAAAAGAACCTGAAAAGGAGTATATATCACTTTTCTGTACACCTGAAACTAACACACATTGTAAACCAACTCACTTCAATAAAATATATATATATATATATTTAAAAAGAAAGAAAGTCAAGATTTCTGTTCTGTAACTGGCATCTGAGACAAAAAAAAAAAGACGGGTGAAAATATTATCTGGGATAAGTTCCAGCCATTTTCTATAACAGATAAATGTTGGTATTTTGAATATGTAGAGAACTCTGGCAAATTAGCCAGAGAAAAAGATGAATAGAAAAGTAGGCAACGTATCTGAGTAGGCGTGTCACGGCAGGGGAACCCTAGTCTAGTGAGTGTATGAAGAGGTTTGCAGCCTCGCCAGCAATCAAAGCAACCAGGTGGCATAAACTAGGACTGCAGAGCCAATAATTGGGCCTCAAAAGGACAATAGTAATGCAGAATGAAGAAAAACGAAGAGCATAACATCACAGTACCATTCGGATATAATTTGAAACAAACACTACAAAACAACAAAGGAGTTTGAATATGCTTGTTCATAGATATAAATAAGCGTCGGTTAATGGGTGGAGAATGGATTGGATGGACCTCTGAGAACTTCATGACATGGATGTGAAGTGCAGGTGGGGGACGGAGGTACAGGAAAATAAAAAGGCAAAAGAGGGGCCTTGCATGCTGGAAGTCGGCCTTGAACGTAGGAGTGTGGCCGCTCAATCCCGCGCACCTGCCGGCCTAGTGAATTCTTCTCTTCCCTTGCTGGTCAGGGCCCAGCGGTGCTCACCAGGGCCGGCTTCATAACTGGCGGACCCGGTACACAGTGGCAATGCAGGCCTCCTTGTTCAAACAGTAGGGAAACTGTGCTGACGAAGACGCTACATTTGAGAACTTTTCCTTTCTTCCCCCTCCTCTCCCTCTCTCACTACCTGCCATGTTGTTTTGTATTTGCTATTGAGTGTCACCCCCTTGAACAGGGGGATATCTCCTGGGTGAGTGCAGACCCTCACAGGCTCCTGGGGTCCCCATCCTGGGGCTCAGCAGGGTTGCCCCTTCTGCCAGCCGCTGCAGCGAGGGACCATGGCCCAGCCCACGGCAGCCCCCAAGGGACAGCAGCCTCTGGGCCAAGACACGCTCGGTGCCGGGATCAAGGTGGCTCGCCTGCACAGGGTCCCCTGCTGTCACCGTCTCCAGCCACGCCTCCCCCTGTGCTGTGCTCAGGTCCCTGCTGGGTGGGAAGATGGCAGTGGCTGCTGAGAGGGCACCTGGGGGAGGCCAGCTGGCATCTGGGGTGCCAGGGGCTGGGGGAGCTTGCATCTGAAGCCCCATCCCAGGGAGGCAGCAAGAGACGGACCAATTGGAGTCAAGAGGACACGGGTTTTGGGGTTTTTTAAATTATTTTTGGAGTCTAGTTGCTTTACAGTGTTGTGTTAGTTTCTGCTGTACAGCAAAGTGATTCACTTATACGTATACATATATCCATTGTTTCTTTAGAACCTTTTCCCCATGTGGGCCATTACAGACTATTGAGTAGAGTTCCCTGTGCTTTACAGCAGGTCCTCGTTGGTTATCTGTTTTATATACAGTACTGAGTATATGTCGATCCCAGTCTCCCAATGTATCCCTCCCCACCCTTATCCCCTGGTGACCACGCGAGCACATGCTTTATTGCCCCACTAGACTTCACTTACAAAACACAAATTCAAAACTTAAGTCATTAAGAATTTTAAGAGGATGACCACAGGGTATTAATGCCCCGCGCCATTCACGGTCGCACAGCCGTGGAGCTGACCCTGACACTCACCGTGACCAACGGGCTTCCGCCTCAGGAGTGAACTCACCACGGTGTCCCGGGCTCTGCCTTGCCTCCTACAAGCCAGCTGAGACTTTCTGGGAATTTGGCAAGATGGTTGTTATGTCATCGGGAGCTTGAGATGGGCCAGGGTGGGGGCATCTACATCATGCATTGATAAATTGGGGCTTTTTTTTCCCCAGGAAACCTGGCTTTCCAGAACATTCTGAGTGTTCCCCATAATTTTCTTCCCTCCATGCAACCATCCTAAGCCACCACTGACGGTGGGAGGGTCCTGAAGCCCTGGGAGGGCTGCTCGAATTCTAGAGCTAATTCATCCCGCCCAAGGTGTCCCCTTGGCCTGAGCCCTTCGTTTTACAAACAGGGAGCGTGGTGCAGATGGATGAGTGATCTGCCCTGGTGACACCCGCAGAGCATCAGAACTCAGCTGTCCTCTCAGTGGGCTCGTCAGAGTCACAACTTTGTGACGTGGAAAGACATGCAATAGATCGTGGATGAGTTTTATTTTGATTACGTGGTGAACTGATCATACTGTAGATATATTTGATTAACAAAATATATTATTAAAATGAATTGTATCTGGGTTTTTTTTTTTACTTTTTTAACATGTGTGCCAGAAAATTTTAAATTGCGTAGCTGGCTGGCATCCTATTTCTGTTGGAGATGCTGGTCTATAGCTTACCAGCCCCTGGAACCAGGGGGACCCGTGTGTGCTCTTGTCGGTGTGTGTGTTGGGGCGTCTGTGCGCACCTCCTCGAGTGCACAGGTGTGAAGAGCAGGGTAGTTCCCAGGCCCCCTCCTGAAGGAGGCATCCCTCCCGCGTCCTCAAGGTCCAGGAAAAGCTGACTGTCAGCTGCACACTTACTGAGTCCCCCTCTTCCCCCAGGAAGCTGGTGCCCTCGGATTCCAGGCTCCCAGGTTCTGCCATGCGTCTTCCCACTTCACCTCTGCATGCCTCCCTCTACGCCCACTTTCTCTTTCAACCCCTCCCCAGATGACGCTGCCATTTTGTCCTGTACCTTCCCTCGTTCAAAGACATTTAACCAGGGGCAAAGTTTCACAGCCTGGACCCCTGTCTGCTGGTCAATGGAGAGTTTGCCCCAGCTTGACCCAAGGCCCCACCCAAGCATTTCCCCTGCCGTCCAAAGTAGTTCCCTTTCCAGGTCTTGTCTGTTTGCTAGAAGACAGAAAAGCGCATGACCAGCCCCTGGGACAGATGCACGTGGCCACGTCTGAGCAAGGGGACAACCTTGCAAAACCCGGGCAGCCGGCAGTCCACACCCCCGCCCCGCAGGATCGCAGCTGTGCCCAAGCCTCAGACCCGCCCACAGCCTCCTGGACGCGCACACCCTGCCTCCATCCCCTCCTGGAGCTCATCCCCAGGCTGGCGGGCTAGCTGCTCACGGCCAAGGTCTCTGCAGAGCTCCAGGGGCCGTGAGAACGAGGCCTGGAGCAGAGGGCGAGCTCCCTGTTCAGCCACATAGCAACTAGAGTCTCAGCTCCATGAAACTGCTTGACAACTGGCCTGGGGCTGCTTCCAGTGTAACCTTGCGGATTAGAATCCTGGCTCCGATTTCTTTCTCTGTTGCCTGCCCCCGCTGAACAAAGCAGCCCAGTTGCTATTTGTTCTGTAAAGAGAGTCCCTGGGTAAAGTTTGGAACGATGCGAAATGTCTACAGGAGCAGTTCCACCGACACTGTCACCGGGACCAGCCCTGGTGGGGTGCAACAGGTGGGATGGAGAGGAGGATAGAGTTGGAACATCCATCGTCTTCCCTCCGTCTCCCGGCCCCAGGCAGCTCCAAAGCAACTGTGCACACAGCCCCGCAGGCCCGCCCGCTTCTGACGGAGCTCCTGTCTGCAGGACCCAGCCTGCGAGCATTGGCCGTGCCTTTGGACAGGCAGGGACCGCACTCCTGACACTGGCGCGGCGGGGGATGTCTGCCGTTTGTAATCATGGGCTGTGAACCGTTAGCGAACGGAGAACTTCCAGAGGCCATCGCGCTTGATCGTGCGTTTGCTGACACTCATAAAATTATATCATTTCCACTCAGATGATCTTTCTCTGCTAGAATCCATAAGCAAAATTATTTTAAGGGCAGAGATCGTATCTTATTTCTCATTGGACCCACAGTGCCTAGCATTATGCTAGATGTTCAAGAAAAGGTTTATTGTGAACTGAAATAATGATGCTATGGGGGAAAAAAAGAGAAATATTGGGATTTGGCATAAAAACTGACTTTCAATTCTGCTGTGTGTCTTTAGACAAATCACTTACCCTCCCTGAGCTCTTGGTCCCTCATTGGCATAGTGAGTATAGTAACACGAAGCGCATGGTCCTGTGGTGGAGATTAAATGATACGATGCCTTCACCACGTCTGGCCAGTAGTAGGAGCTCGTTGGCTATGTGATTAAAGTCTCTTATGATCATGTTATCCTTGTGGGAGGGGGTTGGAGGGAGTCGATTCAGTCCTTTCCATGTGGCCAGGAAGATCAGTGAAGCCCCAGAGAAGCCAAAGGTCACAGAGAAAGGGCAGTGGGAATTCTCAGTACTCGTCTTCCAAGGCCTGGGCTGGATGCTCTGCAGGGTACAGAGGCAGGCAGGTCATGAGAATGCTGGGAAGGTAGGGCTTATGCACAAGTAACTGGAGGCTTTAGCACGAGAGGGCAGGTGAAGGGCTGGGAGTCCAGCAGAGGGAGAGTCTGAGCCCCTCAGGAGGTGGCATTTAGGGAGGCACTCACGCCCGGCACAGGTCCCGCGTGAAGCCCCTTCTCACTCAGAGTTTCTGACTCGTATCCCCAGGAGACATCTATGTGTGTGCTGGGGTGGGAACCAGATGCCGAGGTGAGACCTCGGGGAACGCAGTGTCCTCTGGTGGACACACCTGCTTCCAAGGATGCCGCTGGCCTCCGAGGCATCTTTGTAGGAATTAGGAAACGTGTCCCGCTAGGAAAGTCCCCTTCCTCGGGTCAGAGCCCCAGCTAGGCCAGCAGCACCGGGACTGGATTCCAGGGCCCACTCAGCCTGGTCCCAGACTGCAGCACCACATGCGATGGGGAGGGGCTTGTCTGCCCCCCAGACGCCAGTGTATTGATCAGCTCTGTCCAAAGGCAGGTGGCCTGAGGGCCCAGTGTCAGCCTTCCCACGTGGCCCCAGCATTCGTTCTCATGCCCTGGTGACCGTTCCTGACTCAGCCTTAGCCTCTAGCTTTGGACTCTGACCTTGGCTGTTGGTTCTGACTTGGCTGTGTTTGCTCCGCTGTGACCCCTGGCCTGTCCCCTGTCCCCTCTCCTGATCCGGACTCCCCATCTTGGATTCCCTGGGTGGTAGAAAGAATCAGCTCTCCTGTGTTTTAACTTGAGTGGCCTTGAGTAATCGGCGGCATCCCTCTGCTCCGAGGTGGGGATGGTCATAGCGCCCACCGCACAGGGGTGATGTGGGGTTAGATCAGCTACAGCACCATCTACGTAAAGGCTCTACCACTGTGGAAGGGATGTTCGCTTCCTTGCCCTCCTGGTCTCTGCGGCAGCTCACCTCCTGTCTACTGTGTTCAGCTCTGACCTCTGACACCTGCTGGCAAAGCAACACCTTCCTAATTTGGCGGGTGCTTCCGCTGGGCGCCTTTTCTATGCCTGGCATTAGAATGACATGATTGAAACCAACAATGTTGACGCTAAAAGAAAGCAGGATGGACAGGGGGCACCTTGTGAGCTAATGAGAGCAAAATTGCAGCAAGGGGACTTGAAGAAAGTCACATTCTCCATCCAGCCGTGTCTTGGCACAAGGGCAAGCCCCCATCCCTGGGGTTAACACGGACACGTGTGAACGCAGCCATGGGAAGCCCACACATCTGTGGCCATGGGCCGGGGCAGCCCCAAATCCTGCACGGACTGGCCCCACTACATATTCAGACCTTTGCTGGTCCCAGGGCAAAAAAGTTAAATCTGCAGTATTCAAATCCCAGCTCTGCCATCTACTGGTGTGTTCTCTGGGCCTCGGTTTCCACATCACTAAACTGGGATAATAACCGTCTAATTCACAGCAACACTATGAGAATTAAGAGAGCGTGTGCTTAAACACTTAGCCTGGAGCTCTGCACTGTCACAGGGAAGAACAAATCTGACTCCAAACTGGATCTGTTTCTTTAACTTTTGTATTCTGTTCTTTAGCTACAAGTTAAGAATGTTGCCTGTAGCCTGAAACATACAGGAGAGCCCATTCTCAAGGCTCTGACCTTTAAAGGTGTAACACTTTCCACTCACATAGAGGTAAAGAGTTGCACAACAGAGAATAACACTTGCCTTGTTGGAGGTTTACAGGAACATCCTGACCTGACCCACTTTGACAGCTGCAAAAACAAAGGATTCCAATGCCAAGAAGTCTGCAACAACCTACCACACCCCATCCCCTTCCGGTATAAAAGAAGCCTGAATACTAACTCAGTAAGATGGTTCTTTGGGACACTGGTCCAGCACCTTCTCAGTCTGCTGGATTCCAATAAAGTGGCTCGTCTCTCAACTTATTGGCCTTCTGTGCAGTGAGCAGTCTGCGCTTGGACTTGGTAACACCAGGAGTTATTATTATCACCACGTTTGTAGCCAGTGACGTTCACATAAGGGCTCATAGTCACATGTCTGCTGTGGCAGAGGTTGCTAGGTGCCCACATCAACCCTCCTCCCCTTCCTCCGTAGGATCAGAACCCTGGGCACACGTGGGTGGCAATGTGCCCAGCTTCAAGCCTACCTCTCCATTTCTCTTGGAGTTAGTTATGGCCACGTGACCGTACTCTGGCCAGTGAGATGCAAGTGGCCAGAGTGGACAGTGTGGGAGAAGATGCCCTTCCCCCCCACCCGGAGCACGTGCTCGGGAGGGATAAGCAAAGAGCTGAAGGGATCTGGGTGCTGGGGGACTTGGTGGGACCCCCGCTGTCTGCGCTGCAACCACCAGCATTTCTCTTCCACGAGAGAGCTAATTAAGCTCAGTTAGGCTTTTCTGCCACGTAGACCCCAACCTCATCCTGACTGATTCTGTAACTGATATTCAAGCAGGCAGTGTGAGCCCGGGAAGGAAGAACCTGGGCGCTGACATTGGAGGTGGAACGATGACGGCAAGACTTGCCTACCTGTGCGAGGGCTGGCGCCACAGGAGACACCCCGCCTCTGCATCCTTATTTTGCGCATAGGGCCAGTTTCGACCTCTTATTGCACCGGGAGGAACCCTCCCTGCCAGGGTCCTGGAGCCTCTGTGCCACTTGCCTGGCCGCTGTGCTCTGCACTGGTGCTTTCATCTTTCTGATAATTGCATAATCCCTGCATGAGCTGCTCATCACCGGAACTGGATCTTCCAGGGAAAGGGAAGTAGGTTTGGGGGAAGAGTTACGTAGCGTGACTTTTATAATGTTGTTCCTAGAGAATTGTGTTTTGAGTTGCAAGATACTGACCTCAAAACCATGTTGTACAACTGGACCTAACTGTGAGGTGGAAATTGCTAAAATAATGCGTGTTTTAGCATGCTTCATGCTGATCTTCTCTCCTAATCTCTTTTTGGGACCGTGTACACCACAAACGTGTCTGCCAGAGGTCCTTGAAGACACATGGCCTCCCTGGCAGGTCTTGAGTCTACGGGCTTTAGATCAATCTTTTTTTCCTCTCCCCTCTGGGACCCACCCTTGGAGAGTGTGATGAGGGATATTTCCTAGGACAGCGGATATTGTTATGATTCTGGGACATCTTGGCCAAAGAAATCACATATTGCAATCAGTCCCCAGAGTTTTCTTTCTTGGAATGTGTGAAATCAGCCTGAAGATGGCTCTTGGAGAAATGCTCTTCCAGTCATGAAATCAGCCCAGAACTGAACTATGTAAAGTCTCTCACAAGAACCTGAAAGGCAACCAGGCCAGAGAAGTCTATGACCTAATTAGATGTATCAATGTACCTAAACAAGGACCATGTCCTTCTGAACATGGTCAGGACAGGCATCGAAAGTCCGAAAAAGGAAAGTCATAGAGACAAATGTTGGCAGTGCCCATCTGAGCTGCAGCACCCCGACCCGTGGGCCGGCTTCTGTCTTCACTCCTCCCTTTGCTGGCGGATAGCCCTGGGAGCCACCTTCTGAGTCCCATGGGCCCTCCCTTGTGAAGCTGGGCTGTGGCACAGACCCCCAGGGCCAGGGCTCCAGGTCTGTTTGTGTATAAATACAGACAGCCACCGAGAAGCTGCTCATCCCACAGTGGGGCTGCCAGAGGCGGATGGAGACGAGTGGAGGTTTCTTTGGGCCAGGGGCCTTCTGAACAAATAATTACGGGGTGAGTAGGGGCCAGGGGTGCAGTGGGACAGGAGAGGGTGTGACAACTCATCTAAGCCTTGGTGGCCAGTCCCAGCTAGCATGGTGAGGGAAGAAGATAGGGACATGCCAGGGGCAAGCCTGCAAGTCTGAGTCCCCTGCCTGGGGATCCCCTTTAGTCACTGTAAATGCAAGATCCTGGGCGCACCCAGGTGGGATCTGCATCAGCTCCTGGTAGCTCTAGGACCTTCGAGACAGGCTGCAGCCAGCCTGCCTTCCCCTGTGGGCTTAGATGAGAGGAGAGCAGAGGCAGTGTGGTGTGAGGTGAAGAGTCTAGAACCCAGGGGCCTGACCCTGCCACGGAGGGCTTCAGGCTTAACCCACGGGAACGAGGCTTTGAGGACCAGCCCTTGTCCTAGGCTGCAGCTCCGAGCAGATGGGCTTTGATCAGCTGATTTTGAAGGTGTTACTATTAATTATCAGAGCAAGGATCGCATACATCCTCACTCCTAGACTGGGTTCTAATCAGAAATCAGTCCTGCTGGCGCAGCCACAGAACCACCACCTACTCCCCCAGGAGGCCCCAGAGCCCAGAAACTCATCCGCGTGGACAGATTACAGGAAGCAAAGGCTGGTGAGAAAGGAGGAAAGGGTCATGAAATGGTAGAGTGATGGTAACATGATGGCTGAGTTGTGAAATTGTCTCAATTCCCCAAAAGGCCAAAGAGAAACATATCTACTCAAGATGCTTTATTCACTAAACAACTGTTTGCATTTTGATTGTCATGGTTCCACGTTGACAGAAGAGTGAAGAATTACACTCTCTACGAGAACCTGAATGAGATAGTTTGCTCCAAGCAATCCCATAAAGGCTGCGACAGAATTCTAGTTAGAACTACCCCAGGCTTCAGCGTAGGCATCTTCTCCCTTTAGAGTCCTGACATCTGCAATTGGATGTTTCCCAAGTATCTCTTACATACTGGGTCCCACAGTGAATTTATGACACGTCTACACTGTTATTGTTCTCTGTGTCAATAAATATGGCGCACCTCCCTCCCTCCCCTTCCAAAGAATCACAAAGTCCTCTGCCTTCAAAATAACTTAAGGGGGACCTTCCCGGTAGTCCCGTGGTTGAGACTCCACCTTCCAATGCAGGGGACACGGGTTTGATCCCTGGTTGGGGAACTAAGATCCCACATGCTGTGCTGTATGGCCAAAAAAAAACACTTAAAATCTACTGACTTTGACTTTTTTCCACCACCTCTGAGGTCTCTCCTGTTCCCAACCCTCCTGGTCCAAACAGCCACTGTCTCCGTTTTGGAGATCCACGGTAACCCCTACCTGCGCTTCTCCCACCCACCCTGCCTTCCTACTGATTTTCTCGGCACAGCAAAGAGAGTGAGCCTTTTTTTTTTTTTTTTTTTTTTTGTGGTACGCGGGCCTCTCACTGTCGTGGCCTCTCCCGTTGTGGAGCACAGGCTCCGGACGCGCAGGCTCGGCGGCCATGGCTCACGGGCCCAGCCGCTCCGCGGCACGTGGGATCTTCCCGGACCGGGGCACGACCCCGTGTCCCCTGCATCGGCAGGCGGACTCTCAACCACTGCGCCACCAGGGAAGCCCAAGAGTGAGCTTTAAAAAATAAAAATACGACCTTTCCACTTGCCTGCTTGGAGTCTGGCAGTGACCTCCCCGTTTCTCTGCCCCGTGCCCTGCAGGCTTTGCTGGAGGCCTCCTCCCTCGGCCCGTCCTGTCACTCACTAACCTCCAGCCAGATGGGCCTCTTCCTCCTGCCTCAAGCTGGTCAAACTCCCTCTGCCTCTGGGCCCTGCACAGGCCCCTCCCGAGCCTGTCCCGAGAGGCCTCCCTTTCCGCCGTGACTTGTCCCTCCTGCTGCTGTGCTCAGCTCCAGCACCACTTCCTAAGAAAAGATGCTCTGATCACTCAGACCGGGCTGGTCCCCTCTTCTACCAGTCACAGCCCCTGGGTTTGCCTTCACAACCCTTTCATCCCGTGAATGATGCGTGCAGCTCTTTCTCTTTTTTCTTCTATTGATGTATAGTTGATTTACAATGTTTCTGGTGTACAGCAAAGTGATTCACTTATACATACATACATATATATATGCCTTTTTTCGGATTCTTTTCCATTGTAGGTTATTAAAAGGTCTTGAATACAGTTCCCTGGGCTATACAATAGGTCCTTGTTGTCTATCTATTTTATATATAGTGGTGCATATCTGTTAATCCCAAGCTCCTAATTTATCCCTCCCCGCCTTTCCCCTTCGGTAACTGTAAGTTTGTTTTCTACGTCTGTGAGTCTATTTCTATTTTGTAAATGATCTGTATCATTTTTCTTAGATTCCACATGTAAGTGATATCCCACGATATTTGTCTTTCTCTGTCTTACTTCACTTAGTATGGTAATCTCTAGGTCCATCCATGTTGCTGCAAAAGGCATTATGTCATGCTTTTATACGGCTGAGTCATATTCCATTGTATATATATGAACCACATCTTCTTTATCCATTCCTCTGTCAATAGACACTGTGCAGTTCTTTTTCTAACCCCTTTCTCCTTATAAACCACAAGCTCCCTGAGGGCAGAGGCATGTCCTTTGGTCACACTGCGTGCCTGGTGTAGCACTTGTCACCTAGTAGACACATGGTCAATCTTTGTTGAATGAACGAATGACTGTGTTCGTTAATGAATTCCAGTTCAGCAGCTAAACCAACAGTCCACCAAGTGACCCAAAGAGTCAGAATAGAGAGGTGGAAGAACTGCGTAGACAGAAGGGGTGTTTTTCTTCACTGATTTCACACTGATTTGCAGAAATGCAGCTTTTAGGCATATGCCCCTACAGAGTCTTCCCAGAGTTGATGGTCATAACTCTCAAGAGCTGGTGTAACTCCAGTAAGGAGTGTACAGTGAAGGGCTGCTGGGCAGACAGAGGCGGGGCTCAGAATCCGCACCAGGACCCTGGTCTGGTCAGACTTGCTCTAAACCGGGATGACCTACAGCAGGGAGGCCCCGTCTCTGGAACGCTCCGGCAGAGGCTGAACAGCAAACATGAAGAGGGTCACATAGGGGACCCTGGGGAGGAGGCTGTGTTGTTCCAGGTGCCCTTTCAACCCCTGAGACTCTATTGTGCTACCAGATGCAGCCCTTTTCCAACGATGGCCTTCCTCCCAGAGAATCTGAGTCCAGCCTGCCCACGGCTCTGGCTCTCCTGCCTTTCTTCTTGCTTTCTTACCGCTAAGACAAGGAGCAATTACTAAGACCAAGTGGGGGCCGACTCCTAGGTTGCTCTGAGACAACCAGGCCTTTCACTTCTGATTTAGAATTGGGATATCGAAGGCCGAGATCATGGTGCATACCTGAAATGAATGGTTACTTTGGACTTTTGAAAGCAGAAGCCAACTGAGTGAGAGAGAGAGCCAGACAGACGGATGGACAGACAGAAGGCAGGAAGAGGAAGGATGAAGGAGAAAGAATAGTTGGGCCCTCAGAAGCTATAAGAGGGGTGTGTGTGTGTGTGTGTGTGTGTGTGTGTGTGTCTGTGAGATAGTGAGGAGAGAGTAAGGGGTGAGGAGGGCAAAGTAGGTCCCAACACCTAACCTTCATGTTTCAGTTTTCTTCTCTGTGTGGCCCGGATGTAACTTTACATTTTATGCATTGAAGCGCGAAATGATAGCTTGAGAAGTTTTCTGTTCTTTGCAGCCAGTTTCCTAACCAAGATGGTCTGTGTACCTCGTGGGTCCAGGGTCTCTGCATCTCACCTAGATTTCTGGCGACACCGCCCAAGAGTCTTCCATGGACACAGTTGATGCTCTCAGATAGGATGGCCCTCTGCTTTCTCTTGCTAAAATCCATCCGTCCTCTGAAGCAGCAAAAGGCTAACGGACAGGTGGGGAGGGCCACAAGCAGCCCGCATCCCCCGGCCCATGGCTTCCTCTTTGGCAGGTCCACGTGCGTGTCCAGTTTTGCACAGGTGACCCAGCTAGAGAAAACCAAAGCCAGCACTCTCTTCAGCCTACAGGCACCACATCGTGGACCATCTCCTGCTTTATACCATCCAACACGCGGCTTGATTCTGGTGCCAAGGTAAGATGACTGTCTCACAGTCTGACCTACAACCGGATACGTTTACTCTGGAAGGCACGGGTTAAAGCGAGATTGCTAACCACCTGTGTATTTTATCAGATCGGAGGTGACCTCAAGTCAGAAAGTCTAGTGCTGGCAGGGCTCTCTTGCCTGCCTCTGCAGAGATAAACACAGATTGAGGCAGGAGCCACGGACGCTTATATGGAGTCACAGATGGGGAGAGCTGGAGAGAAACTGAGAATTAATCTAACCGGCGTCCCTCATTAAGTATCAATTAAAATGAACTAAATGATACATAAATATGTATTCATTGAAAACAAACAAGTACTGAGTACGAGGACTGTTTCCCTTATATCACGTGCCCCACAGTAATTGTGTTAGCGTTACTAATCATTTTGTATATTTACATAGACATTTTATATAAATGGAATCTTTCTAGGCTTATTGTTTTCAGACTTGCTTCTCATTCCTTAAGAATGTGTCTTGGAGGTCTTTCCATTCAGTATACGTTACTTTAACGATTGCATGACAGTCCGTGGTAGGGATGTACCCTAGTTTATGTAATAATCCACCAGCAATAGTCCCTTCGGTTTGTTTCCAATTTTTTATTAGTACAAACAGTGTTGCAATTATCTTTACTTATCATTTTGTGCACCTGTGCAGGTATTTATTTTAGACTAGATTCTTAAAGTGGAACTACAATGATGGCATAAATACAAAAGTATATAGACATGGCCAAATTTTGATCCCTCAAAGATAGACAATTTATCTCCTAGGAACATTGTACGAGAGTGAATATCTTTTTCCTTCAACATTAGGTATTTCCAGTCTTTTTAATTTTTGCCAGTCACATAGGTAAAAAAGGAAATTTGTATTTTATATTGAACTTCCATGCATACATTTTCAGGTGTTTATTGACCATATGAATTTCTTTATGTTAGTTAATTACCGGCTCCTATCTTTTCTAAAATTTTTTATTTTTCTTCTATTTATTGACTTGTAAAAACTCCTTCTATATCTTGTTCATTAAACATTTGTCCATAGCAATATTCTTAATAGTCTTGCTTATTTTTAAACTTTTTAACATTTTTGCCATAAATTGTGATTTTCAGGTAATCAGAATTTGCCTGCCTTTTTCTTTGGAACACTTAAGTTCTATTTCTTGTTTAGAAAAGCCTTCTACAGCCGCAAGGCACAGGGATATTAGCTCAGGGCTTTGGGACAGCCTGGAGGGGGGGGATGGGGAGAGTGGGAGGGAGGGAGACGCAAGAGGGAAGACACATGGGAGCATATGTATATGTATAGCTGATTCACTTTGTTATAAAGCAGAAACTAACACACCATTGTAAAGCAATTATACCCCAATAAAGATGTTAAAAAAAAAAAAAAAAGAAAGGCCTTCTATGTGATGAGATTTTTTTTGCCTATTTTTAAATACTTGCTGTCCATTTACCTCTGTCCATTTGGAATTTGTTTTTATATATACGGTGAGCATAGTATCTAACTTTATTCCTCTTTCACAGATGATTAGCCAACTTCAACTAATTGATGAAATAATTTCATTATTTCACTACTGATTTGGAGTACAAATTTTATCATATATTGAGTTAATGGTATGTTTCTTGCCTCTTTTTTTAGTCCATTGATTTCTCATTCTAATCATCTAGTCTAGGCTATTAATATTCTGGGTTTTCTTCTGGGTTATTTCTTTTTCATATATAATAGTTTTATTGAGATATAATTCACATACCATATAGTTCACCCATTTGAAGTGTATAGTTTAATGATTTTTAATGTATTCATAGACTTGTGCAATTGTCAGCACAATTAACTTTAGGACATTTTCATTACCCCCCTAAATCCCACACCCAGTAGCAATCACTTTCCATTTCCCTTGAGCTCCCCAGACCTAGGCAGTAACTGTTCTGCTTTCTGTCTCCATAGAGACAGAAATTTGCTTATTCTGGGCATTTCATATAAACAGAATCATACAATATGTGGTCTTTTATGTCTGGCTTCCTTCACTTAGAATAACGTTTTCAAACTTCACCCATACCACACATAGCATGTATCCGAACTTCATTTCTTTTTCTCTTTTTTAACTTCATCTCTTTTTATCGCCAAATAATATTGCATTATATGAATATACCACATTTTATTTATCCATTCATCAGTTGATGGACTGCTGGGGTTATTTCCAGGTTTGGCTATGATGAGTACTGCTGCTATAAACATTTGTGTAAAAGCGGACATGTGTTTTCATTTTTCTTGAGTATATTACTAACAGTGAAATTGCTAAGTCTTATGGTAACGCTGTGTTTAACCTTTCTGAGGCATTTCCAGACTGTTTTTTCACAGCACTGCACCATTTTACAATTCTACCAGTAGGGTGTGAGGGTCCCAATTCCTCCACACCTGGCCAACATTTGCTGTTGCCTTTTTTATTACAGCCATTCTCATGGTTGTGAAGTGGTATTTCACTGTGGTTTTGACTTGAGCAGGGCTGTTGATGCTGGGCACCTTTCCATGTGCTGATTGAGAGGATGGGAGAGTAGGCATTAGATGAAAGAGGACAAACACATCAGATTGGAGACGCACAGCTGAGAAGCGTGATGACTTTCATATCTGCCTAACAACAACGGCACTTACACGTACTTGAAAAAGAAACAGTGGCATCTACTTCCAAGGCGAGGTCTGTTTTTAATCTTCAAGGTCACAAGATATTTGTGTGCCCTTTGTAAATACTCTGTGATCTAAATACTTGAAAACACTGACTTAAATCATTTAATTCATTTTTACTTCCCATGGCCTCCCTCTCAATTTACAGATAAGAACTAGAATCTTGGTTTTGCTAGAGTAACTTGCTTAAGATACTGGATTATCCAGGAAGAAAGACATCACAGGTGTCAGATTTTTTTTTTTTTTTTTTTTTTTTTTTTTTTTTTTTTTTTGCATTTTAATGTCTTATGGTCCCACATACTTCCATGAGATCAAAACATTTGTCCAGTCCAGCACACCTCAGATGAGTAGTTTCATTGGCTTGGAGCTATCTTTTTAGGATCAACATTGCAAGTAACTTGATAAAGGAGGTGGCATTCTCTAACATTAAGTTTGGCGTATACTTATAAACCATGCACTTATGTCGTTAACTGGTCTTCATCCGAGGGCTTTTGTTTCTCTTCTTTTCTGTTAAAATACAATTTGCAGCCGTCTGAGGATAGCTGCTGAGGGTTACTGCCCCTCCATCTTTTGCAAGTCCTCTTAAACAAACACTCTGTACACAGGGCAAGGAGCTTGTACCTCATTCTGAGGGCGCTGAGTGCCGTAGCTTGCTGAGAATGTAGGCAGGTCTCTCCCCGGGACTTTATGAAGGGTTTTTCTTTTCCCGTCCGTGAAGCGTCCCCATCCTAGTTGGTACAGAGGCACCTCGTGACCACAATGATGGATTTCGACTGCCTCAGATTGCTGAGCTTGGCAAATCCCTTCAACACAGTAACAGTTGCTAAGCATCTTGCCCAGCTGTGGCCTTTTTTGCTCCTGGAGCAATACAGTGGACATTATTCATCCCTTAGAAAAAGGCTATTAAAACATCCCACAAGACACTCAATTACACGAAGGAGGTGCCTGCAAGAGAAGACTAAACAGTCCACGGCCAGATATGATGATCTGGTAGTAACTCCTGTTTCCCGAAAGCCTAATTTATTACTTGTCTCTCAATTAAAGTGAGGCTTTAGGCAGAAAACGATGTTGTATTGGCTGGGCTGAACGTTCCAACGCACGGGATATTAGTCTCACTTTCTCTGCTGAGTTTGGTTGGGACAATTTTAGTAATTAGCCATCCAATTCTTCTCAAAGTCTCAACCACTGTATAGCGTTTTGTATTTTACCTCCAAGATTTAGCACCACAGACTCTAATAGATGCCAGGAGGAATTCTAAGCTCATGTAGCAAAATGGTTTGCTAAACAGAGTAAGCTGGAGCCAGGCATCTCTGCCTGGTCTAGCCTGAAATGTTCCCTGTTACCTGTTTGTCATAGTTTTCTCCCAGAAAGGATGATACTCACTGGGAGGCCTGTCTGCCCTTGGCGCCCCTGGCAGACATTGCTAATCCATCAGATTTCTCTCTTGTCGTAGAATCCTTCTCTCCATTAGGACCAGAGAGCCACTAGGAATCGGTCAAAGCTGTCATGCTTCATGAAAATAAAATGCTTTGAGTGGCATAAGTGTTTTTTGATGAAAGTGTTCTGGGTGTAAAAAAAAAAGTGTAAAACCACCGATCTACTAAAATTCTCTCATTTTAGAGATAAAATGAAGGCTCGGTCCAAGGACACACCACAGTTTTACGGCAAAAACCAAAACGAGTTATTGTCTCTTATCTCCCAGAAGAATAGGACAGGGCATCTTTCCTCTTGTCGGTAGCCTCACTAATCTTTACAGCTGTCTGCAAACAACTGTCTCTTTGGAATGATCCGACCGGTACCTCGAATGCTTTCACCTCCGTGTACAGGTGGCCCTCCATATCCACGGGCTCTGCGTCAGTGGACCCAGTCAACCAGGGATCTAACATATTTTAAAAAGAAAACATTCCAGAAAGTTTCAGAAAGCAAAATTTAAATTTGAAGCATGCCGGAAACTATTTACATAGCATTCACATTGTGTTTACGACTTTTTACATAGCACTTACGTTGTGGTAGGTATTATAAGTAATCCAGAGATGATTTAAAGAATATGGGAGGATGTCCGTAGGTTACATGCAAATACCGTGCCATTTTATATACAGGACTTGAGCATCTGCAGAGTTTGGGATCTGTGGAACCAATCCCCTGCAGATACCAGGGGTCAGCTGTAAATGGTTCATCCTTCGTACCGAGAGCAGTAACTGTTGAAGTTAATGATTGTTCTCCTTTTGCAGTCCTACCACTTCAGGATACACGTTTGTTAGCACAGACCTTGCACCCAGCTGACAGGAGGAAGACGGGGTGGGGGAACGGAGAGGAAGAGGGAAGAGCCTCGCTGAACATCGTATGCCAAGTACTCTACACATGCTGTCACGTCAAACTCTGGCATAACTCTGACACAAACTCTGAATAACCCCACAAGGGAGACCAGTATCCCATTATAAAAGAGAAGGGAACAGGCTGGAGATGTAAAGAAACATGCCTAAGATCTGATAACCAGTAAGACCTTTGTCTAATTTGAACCCCAAACGGTATTATCACAAAGCTTGTGCTTTTGCAAATTTAAAGAATGTACAGATTTACTCTGAGAAGAACAATTTTCCGTAACTTTGGATATGAATCCACAAATCTCCTGGTTTCTGTGGAGCCCAGTTTGAGAAACACCACATCAGAAGTGACGTGCTACCAGCGGGAAGGGCAAAATCACAAAGCAGTTAAGAGCTACGGGCTCTGGGTCTTCCCTGGTGGCACAGTGGTTGAGAGTCTGCCTGCTGGTGCAGGGGACACGGGTTCGAGCCCTTGTCTGGGAGGATCCCACATGCCGTGGAGCAACTAGTGCCGTGAGCCACAACTGCTGAGCCTGAGCGTCTGGAGCCTGTGCTCCGCAACAAGAGAGGCCGCGATAGTGAGAGGCCCGCGCGCTGCGATGAAGAGTGGCCCCCCCCCTGCCACAACTAGAGAAAGCCCTCGCACAGAAATGAAGACCCAACACAGCAAAAATAAATAAATTAATTAATAAACGCCTACCCCCAACATCTTCAAAAAAAACAAAAAAAACTTTAAAAAAAAAAAAAAGAGCTACCTGCTCTGAGGCCTGACTGCCAGCTGGGTCCAGCTCCAGCCCTTCCCAGCTGTGTAACACGGGGCAGGTCACTTAACACCTCTGTGCCTGTTTCTCATCTGTAAAATGCAGATGATAATAGCCATCCCACAGGGTTGCTGTGAGGATAAAATGAGCACCTACCTTAGAAAATATGAAGAATGGTACCTGGTGTGCAGTTAGGGAAACCAATGTATGCAGTGCTAGTGTCTAAGTATGAACCACGTGAAACATAGAAACCAAGCTGGAGTATGAGCTGATGATCTCGGAGAGTACATGCTGAGTTTTTAAAATAGTAATAGAAAATGGTAGGACAAAATTTTAAAAAAACCAAGTCTTTCTCAAACATTCTGATCTCTGAGAATATATCCTCCCAGCCTAATTTGAGAAATACTGCAGAGAACTGTTATTTGTTAAAATATCGAGCCAGCCTTGGCTCCCACCCATTAAAGGGGAGGCCCGCACAATTCACACCCTCTTGTTTATGACTGTGAAAGAGCTCTAAAGAGACATAGTCCAGCCCCGGAAACAAGGCTAGTCAGCGGCAAACAAAAGCGTGGAACTAATTAGATTAGTGAATTGATTGTGAGGTGTGGCCTATTTGCAGACGAGCTCAAACCCAGCATTGACACCTCTGAATCGTCAAGCCCGAGGAAAGGGTCTGGATCCTGGGACACTTACGCCAGTCATGGAGTGGGACGCAGACCCCAAGTTCCTTGCCCCTCTCACAGTCCTGGATTCTGGGGTTTTCCCTGTGCAAGTTTTCCAGTTCTGTGTCACCCAAGAGATATGGGAACTTTTAAGTTATACCAGCTCTACTGCTCTGATCGGAAGCGAAAAGCATTTCACCCCCTTGAAACAATTGATGTTTATACAGCAAAGAAAAAGATGCAAGAGGCAGGGAAGTAGGCACTAAATTACCCAGCAACCAGCATCATTTGCTTCTTCCCCAGCGCTCAGCCCTCCCAGTTCACACGTCTTGTATCAAAGTGCACTTGTATCTAGAAAACAGCGTGAGAGCATCGGGAATTTTCTCAGGACCAAGCAGCTTATTGGTGAAAGAGGGCAGAGTTGGAGAAAACGCTAGGCAGACAATAGAGTGCTGAAATCAATGAGGTAGAAATGAATGCTTCCCCATCATTTCAGTCAGATCGATCCAATCACTGAGCTAGCTGGTCATGATATAGAAAAGTCCCCAGGAAACCTAACAGTACAATCACTGTTCCAGAAGATGTGATCCAGACAGCTAATCTCTCCCGCCAAGGCTAAGGCCAAATGACTTGCTTTTAACAACCAGGAAGGAAGGGCACTGCTCTTTACATCTTCCTCTACAAGCTGGTCGATATTTGCCTCCTTTCTCTGCCCTATAAGGACTCTGGTTAAAAATTCAGGAATGATGCCAGCTACCAAGGTAGACGGATCTGGAGTACATGACAGATAAAATAATCTAGCACTATTATTAACCACAGGCATGTTGTTTCTAGGCTATTTTATGGCTCATTTTCAAAGCACCATCCTTATCAAAGAAAGGGAAATGTATTTCTTACGTCTAGGGCAGTTACAATGGTCTGCAGTGAATGGGGTTACTGTGACAACGTGACCAACTTTTCCATGGTTGGCAGGTGAGTAAACTAGGTTTTACTAGGAGTTATTAAATATGTTTTTTGGCTGATTTACTACCTGCTGGGTTTCCATAGAAGTTGAGCATATAAATACACGAGGCCCGCAGCATTAATCTTTTGTTTTAATTCATTGCTGTTTCCAACACGCAGACAGACGCGAGTGGCTGTGCTGAGGAGATGGGGAAGCAGAATGCTAGGGCTGCTCCTATAACAGGGACCAGAGCATATGTGGGTGGCAGGCATTGCCCACCTCTTGCAGTCTTAGCAGAACTGGTCCAGTCTTCCTCCTGTCGAGATGTACAGTGGTCAGGGACTTCCCTAGACAGGAGCATCCTGGGATCTTCTAGCTGCCCTTGCACACATGGTCCCCACTCTGGGTCTTGGCACTCAGTGGCCCCCCAGCAAGTCTGTGCTGACCCTGGAGCCCCAGTTGTCCTGATAAGATGGCCCTATCCCTGCATCAGTAAGTTTACTCTCCTGCTCTTAGTCAGGCCACCTTGCCCCCAACCTTTCTGCAGCTCTCCCATCTCCAACTTTCCTTCCTCATCTCTGCAGAAAGACCAGTGCCAAGAAGGAGAATAAAGTTAGAACTGATTTTCCATCCATGCTTCATCTCAACCGGCCTTCAGCTCCCTTGGCCACAGTTGCTGTAAGAACCTGAGCTTCACTGTCTCACCGTGGCTGGGTCATCCCCCCATCTGACTCAGGCTTCCAGGCTTCTGACACGCAAACCCTGCACTCTGGGAATCACGGCCATTCATCAGCATCCCCACTCCAGCCTCGGCTTCCTAATGAACATTCCCTTAGCTTCCAGTTAATGCGGACCTGGCCCTCTCCCGAGGACCAAAAATGGAGCATGTCTCCGTCTTTCCCCCACGAGCACTCCTGTCATCAGCCCTAGAGATGCCAACGCCACGCACACACTTCATCCGACGTTCTTCTCCCTGACAATGACCTTGTCCACCTTCCAGCCCGCCCTAGTCACCCACTCCACTGCCCTTGACCACAGCTTCTCCAGCATCCAGTTCCAAGCATTCAGATTTCTGACCCCATCTCCCTGTTTCAAGCTCACTCTCTCTCATATGCGGAAGCCAACCACTCTCTGTCCCCTGAGGACTGTCATTCTATAGCTTCTACCATCTTGAAAGCTCTTCATATTCTCACTTTCTTTCTTCTCAGCTTTAAGTCCATCACTTTGATCACTCCTGTTCATACATCCTCAGCAAGTCTCTGCTGTAGAATCCATAACGAACGCTCTGGACCCCTGCTCCAGGCCTCTGTGAGTAGCCTGTGGACTCGTCTGGGCCTTCTGCCTGGGTCACTGGTTTGAGTGTTTCTCTTCCACCTGCATCCTCGGGCCCCTCTCACAACCATTCTGGGAACAGAACACCTGCGTCTGCGAGCCAGCTGGTCAGCCTCACGGTCTGACTTCCTCGCCCAGATCCAGTGGCCTCCTTTGGAGACGGGCTGGGACCTGGGACCTGGGACCCTTTGCTGCGGTGCTTGCACCTGGACAAAAGTCTCCTTGAGCAACAAAATACAAAGAAACTATAAGGGACTAAAAATAACTACGGGCGTGCACAGTTGGGGCAAATTATGGACGAGATACAAAAAGACTAAAAAACCCAACTGCCACTTCTGAAGAGCTGGGAGTAAAAGCAGGGTACTGCACAGCCCCCTGCACAAAACACCACCTAAGGCGTGGGCAAAACACCTAAGCCACGTCTCCGGCCCGACCCCTGGACGCACCCCTACCCTCACCCCCTATAAGGAACAAGCTCGCCCCCTGCCTCAGGGAGCAAGCAAACCAGGGAACCTGTAACTTGTTCTCCCTCCCCCCTGCTGCAGAAGCAGACCCAATGAAGCTTTGCCTGAATTTCTTGTCTGGCGTCTCATCAATTTCTATTGATTAAGGAGGCCAAGAACCCTGGTTGGTAACAGTTTTCTGGAAGCCCCAAATGCTCCCCTCTTGAAAGACCCATCTTTGACCACAGACCTCATCCTGAATTGGGCTTGAGTTGCTATTATTGCTGTTGTAATAGCACTTTGTCATTAATATTATTGCAGCTAATTTTGTTAAGCACTTGGCATATAGTGGTTCGAATAATTTTCACAATTACCCTGTGAGACAGGCTCTATTACCATTCCCATGTTATTGAGGAGAAATATGGGGGTTTGGAGGGGTGAAATAAATTACCCCAGGTCACCCATGTGGCCTGTAGCAGTGGTAGGATTCAAATCCAGACATCCTAGCTGCAAAAGCCACTACCCTGCTTCTCGAATACTCTTTATTAGGTGCTAGACCAAGGGCTCCCTATTAAGAAAGGATCACTCACCCACACTACCCTAAGGGAATCTTCAGAAGCCTTGCCCAACACCTACCCAAACTTAGGCTGTGCTTGTGTCAATCTGTTTGGGGCGGGGGGCCTCCAACCTGCCATGGATCCAGGGCAGATCCATGACCATCTGTCCCCCCAGCAACTGGGTGGCCTCCTTGGCCTGGGGCCAGTTGATGGCCATAGTACTTGATACATGGTAGGTGCTGAAGAAATTCTGTTGCATGAGTCGTCATGGGTTCATTAAGAGCACACCATTGGAGGGAAAGTTATTTATTATGAAACAAACTTTGGAAAGATAAAAATAAGACTAAGTACCAGGAGTGAGAAAAATTCTTGAAGAGAAGTGAGAAAAAGTTGGAAGAATATTGAAAGAAGAGAAAAAGCATAAAGAAGCCCCATGATTTACAGCAGCATTATTTTTACCTACATGGTCCTTCTGTATTTTCCATCCCTGGCACCAAACTATTCATCATTCCTGTTTCATGCTAGGTGCTCCGAAAATAGCACCTAGCCCAAAATTTGAATGGGAGATAGTTTAGAAAGAATAGCAAAATGTTGAACCATCTGAATTCCTGAGTTTTCTGTAGTGTCCCCCGTCCCACCTCCCCACACAACCTGGCGTCATTGCCCTGCGCTCACGCAAACAGAGCAAGAACAACAGAGGTGGGGCAGGGGCACACCTGATATCTAGTGGGAGAGCTGAGTGTGCGTTAGTGTCTGCCGCACGTTCCTCTATGTCTGTCCTGCACGTGGCACCACAGCCAGAAAGCCCAGGATCCGCATCAGCTTCCCATTGTAGTGTGTGTGTGCGTGTGTGTGTGTCTGTGTGCTGCAGAGACACTGAGTAGGTGGCGGGTACGTGGTGGGGGTAAGCAGCCTGGAGCTGAGCTATAACACATCCGTGCCTGGGCTGGGGGAGGGGGCAAGGGGTGTTGGCCACACAGACAAGGCGCTGAAAAGCACAATACTTTGAGAAGACAGCTTTTGTGAGCAATGCGTGTAGCACCATAGCCCGACACGGCGGCCAAGACTTTTCAGAAGCTCCTCGAACGATTACAGACTCTTAGCTTTCCGTTTGGAAATGAGTACTTGGAAACAATTCTCCAAATTAGATACTTTAAAATCTACCCCCGGAACCCTCTTGATACTATTGATTTGCACTAAATTAAAGAGAGGATTGGTTTTTCCTTGGAAAGGAAACTTCCCCATCAAGAACTAATTACGGCCAGCACATCCCGAGTGGATGAGACTTGCAGAGCCTAGCAGTCACTCCCCGCTCTGCTTGTGGCTGTCCAGCCAGGGCTCAGCCTATGGACGCCTGCCCTGGCCCCGACCTCTCCATCCCCTTCACCAACATGGTCGTACTCTTCATCAGTTTTCCAGTATTTCACTTGTCCAGAGGTTGGGCTAAGAGATTTACATTCAGAATCCCACTGAAAGCTCACAGCACCCCTATGTTAATCATTATATTTCCCATTTTTAAGGATGTGGAAATCGATGCTAAGTAGCTGGGTGGGAATTCAAACTCAGGTTGGTTGGATGTTCATCACAGCAGCTCATGAACCTCAGCAGAAGTGCACACCGTCGGGATGGAAGACAACCGGGGTGCCAAGCAAGGCGAGGAACCGTCCACACAACTGGCTGGTCTGGAGCTTCCCGGGCTCTGCTCCTGGTGGCTGGGGGGCTGATGGAAGTCCTGGGACAGTCCTTCAACCCCTCTCCCAGTGGCCAGCACGGTGGCTGCCAATGTGAACAGAACCGGAGTGAAAGCCCTGGTCCCCTCTGTTCGGGGAAAGCCGGGCTCCATCTTTAAGAGGAAGGGCTGCCGCTCTCTTCCAGGGCTCCCGTGCGAATGCATTTCCTATAACTCAGGAGGTATAGCTCGAGTTTGCAGGGGCATTGTTCCCACGACCCTCACACTCTACACAACTGGGGAGAAAAGGACGCTTTGGGCAGGATGCGGCTCTTATGTCTTCTCTCCCTAAGTGTTCTGCTCCATGAAGAGTCTGTGATCACTCTTGAAGATGGTTGCCATGGCTCTTGATCCAAAAGCCCAAGTGGTGCTGATGCAAAAGGCGCCTTGCCTCCAACCCCACCCTCATTGCTTCTATCTCACCCAGGGAAACTGACTGCCCGTCTGGGCTTTTGATCAGGCGGTGGGTAGGACCTCTGTGAAGGCCAGAGGAGGGGCTCAGGGGGGCAAGCGGAGCCGTCCCCAGGCAGCCGGGACAGGTTAGGGGCAAGCAGCACATGTTTGAATCCTCAGGCTTGCATCCCTCTATTTTCCCACAAAGCTCCAGCCCACGCCTTCAAGTTCTAGGCCTCCACTCTTGCCACCTCCTGGCTGCTACCCTGGACCCGCCCTCCTGGGCCCTTTGCTGCTCCTGGTCTTTTATTTGTAAGAGATTGCGCTTCCTTCTCTCAGTTCCTCAGGATGTGCTGAGCTTGGTTCCCGGAGCATCAGTACAGTAGACACTTCTGGAGAATGGCTGCCTTCCTTGCTCTGTATTTTTTGAAAACTCTCCATCACCTTTTCCCTTGCTGCCATGTTATTAACAAAAACATCAATACCTCCCTTCAGGGCCTCTAGTGGCACTGCCCATTGGACAAAAGGACGCGGGTGATCACTTAACGCACTCTAAAGGGCCTGGAGTAGACCCTTCTCCACCTGTGCCCTTTGCACAGGGAAAGGGTCTTCTGGACCAAGAAAACTGCCTACCTGGACCCCACGATCACTCACCACACTCCAGGTACCCAAATACCAGAATCCCCTGCTCCAGTGTCACTGAAACTTATTTTAGGGGCTTTCTGGACTCACGTCCAGGGCCATCCTCCTGGGCAGGTTCTGCAGCCAGTGCTCTCACTAGGTCAGAGGGGTGGCTGCTTTGGGGCGTGTGGACAGAACCAGGACGCGGGCAGGGCTGTTCACCTGGGTGCACGTGAGGATGCTGGTGATAGAGGAAGAGCCACGTACGGGAAGAGAAGCGAAGATGTGAGGACGAGGGGAGGGGAATGGAGATGCAGATTCTAAACTAGAACCCAACTTTCCAGGACACTTTAAAAACTGAGACTTAATTCACATTCTGTAAAACTCACCCTTTCAAATTGTACAATTCAATAGTTTTTACTATATTTACAAGGTCTTACAACCATAATCACTGTCTAATTCCAGAACATTTTGTAAGCCCCAGAAGAAACCCGATACCCTTTAGTAGTCACCCTCCTGGTCTCCACCAATCTTTCTGTCTCTACAGATTTGCCTGTTCTGGACATTTCATACAAATGGAATTGTACAACATGTGGTTTTTTTGTGACTGGCTTCTCTCGCTTAGCATAATGTTTTCAAGGTTCATCCATGTTGGAACATGTATCAGTACTTCAATAGTGGCTGAATAACATTGCATTATACCACATTTTGTTCATCCACTCATCAGTTGATGGGCATTTGGGCTTTTTCCCCCTCTTGGCCAGTATGAATAATGCTACCAGGAGCATTCATTAGTTTTGGGGTAGACTTGTGATTTCACTTCTCTTGGGCATATACCTACGAGTGGAATTGCTGAGTCATAGGATAATTCTAAGTTTAACTTTTGAAGAATTTCAAGACTGTTTTTCCAAAGTGGCTGAACCATTTTCCATTCCCACCACTAATATATGAGGGTTGCAATTTTTCTGCATCCTCACCAACATCTGTTACTATCTGTTATTTTTATCAGAACCAACCTAGTGGGTGTGAAATGGTACCTCACTGGGGTTTTGTTTGTATTTCCTTAAGGGCTAATGATGCTGAGCCTCTTTTAACGTACTTTTGGCCCATTTGTATTTTTTTTTTTTTTTTTTTTTTTGCGGTACGCGGGCCTCTCACTGTTGCGGCCCCTCCCGCCGCGGAGCACAGGCTCCGGGCGCGCAGGCTCAGCGGCCATGGCTCACGGGCCCAGCCGCTCCGCGGCATGTGGGATCCTCCCAGACCGGGGCACGAACCCGTGTCCCCTGCATCGGCAGGCGGACTCTCAACCACTGCGCCACCAGGGAAGCCCGGCCCATTTGTATTTGTTCTTTGTACAAATATATATTCCAATTCTTTGTCCATTTAAAAACTGGGTTATTTGTCTTCTTACTGTTGAATTATAAGAGTTTTTAAAAATAAATTCTGGATACTAGATCCTTGTCAAATAGGTGATTTGAAAATATATTCTCCCATTCTGTGAGCTGTTTTTCACTTCTTTGATGGTGTCCTTCAAAGCATGAAAGCTTTTAATTTTGATGATGTCCAATTTATCTCTTTTTTCTTTTGTTGCTTGTGCTTTTGGTGCCACATCTAAGACACCATTGCTTGATCTAACATCGTATCTATGTTTTCTTCTAATTCCAAGTCACTTTGAAAGAATAGTAGTCAAGATAGAAGGGGAGAACTTTTTTTATTGATCAGTTTTTTAGTTTAATTTAAAACTTGTAAATATTTTGATGTGGCATACAACCCTCCATTTGTTCCAAGCCCTACAGTACTGATGGTGGAGCTTGACGCTGAGAAGCAGAATTAACTATGAAATTCTGAAGTGATGGATGCATTAACTTTGCTTTCTGGCTGCCTAGTTCTCATTCTGCTCTTGATTTTCCCATCTAGAAATTTCCTCACTCAGCCCAGGCCTGCTTCTGGTCCTAACCATCAATATGTCTTCTAAATTTCACAATATATATTTGAATTTTTAAAATAAAATGTACTTAAACCCCACTTATAATTTATATTTTAACACAGACGGCTCTGATTTTGAGATTAACTCAATGGTTCTTTCTTGGATACATATGCATTCTTTTATGCATTGTAATGGTCTGAATGTTTGTGTCTTTGCAAAATTCATATGTTGAAATCCTAATGCCCAATGTGAAGATATTAGAGGTGGAGACTTTGGAGGTGATGAGGTCATAAAGGTGGGGCCCTCGTGAATGGGATTAGTGCCCTCATAAAAGAGGCCCCAGAGAGCTCCCTCACCTCTTCTACCCTGTGAGGACACAGTGAGAAGTCAGCCATCTATGAACCAGGAAGCAAGGTCTCACCAGACACGGAATTTGCCAGAGCCTTGATCTTAGACTTCCCAGCCTCCAGACCTGTGAGAAACAAATTTCTGTCATTTATAAGATACCTAGTTTATAATATTCTGTTATAGCAGCCCAAACAGACCAAGACAGGCATCACTGAGGGAAACATGCAGATAAGTCCCAGTGAGACTGTTGTTGGGATGCCTGCCATCTGGAGAACTCTGGAACCTCAGACCAAGGTCCAGAGTCATCAGCAGAGCAAGCTGCAGAGGTCCACTGAGTCACGGAGCAGAAAAGTGGCCCTTTAGGAAGGGTGTGGGTAGCAAGCAAGTTAGTTCTGTGGGAAGTCAGAGTCATCACCACCAGCCCAGTCCACAGACTGTCAAGCCTAGGGCCATGGGACCTTTTCCCTCCTGGTGCTCTGGTGGCTCCACATCTTGTTCTTAGGCCTTGGTGCCTCCCTCTGTGCCCCAAGCTGTCTCTTATTTTACTCATTCTCCTTTACTCCCATGCCCATGTCACTCATATTTTCCGGTGATCACATAAAGTCCAAAAGAGTCCAAACAGTCTCCTAGGGACAGATTTTTGCCTCGGTGGGTGGGTGGGATGGGCACAGGTACCTAAAGTTCTCAATTCCTGCTTCAGTCCACTTACTACTGAACAGGTGTCAGTGTCACAGCACCTCGCCCCTCCTTGGCATGAATCCCATTTCCTGTTGTCTGTTGAGGCTGCGGGGCAGGAGTTAGATGGGCAGAATGCCAGACTTGCTCCTTCTAAAGCAATGACCGAGGTTTTATGAAGCCAAGGTCTATCAAATTCCTCCACAGACGGAATCCTCAGACTTGAGGTGTTGAAAAACACAGTTGCTCATCCTCAGCCAGGCCTTCAAAACGCATTGTCTGTGCCTGGTGTTTTTCTGCCTAGAAAGAGATACCAGATCAGCACAAACAGAGGTTTTAATTCAGCTGCGTTTGGTCTACGGAAACAATTACTCAGTTTTAGTGTCCCAGGCTCTCCAGCGCTGATGAAGACAGGATTAGCATTTTAAGGATTGCCTCCTATTATTTAATTATGAAGGATTTATTGCTAGGGGATGCCAAGCACACACCAGAGGAAACGAAGGTAAAGGTTGATGGGGCTGGCTCGCTGCCAACCTAGAAGCCAACTTACACTCTGAAAGCTCAGAGAAACTCGAACCCTGCCGGGTGAGAAGTTAGAACTGGGGAGAAATGCAGAACACTTCGTGCACTGTGGAAGGGGAGCCCCAGCTCCCTGAGCCTTAATTACAGTTAGAAGGTGTTCTTCCCCCCATCCCATCCCTGCCGAGGATGGCCCCATCATCTGTTTCTCCGCTTGCAAAGCAGACCATTTATTTCATGAGTAGACAAAGCTCTTGGAAGGGGAGAAGCAAAACCAGATAATAAACCACGGCAGTCCAGTTTCCAGAGCTAAATAACCCAGACTCACGACTCTTATAATCTGCCCTGGCCACACAGTGTAGTCTATTAAGAAGTTCATTTTCTTCCCATTTAATCACAAACCTCTAGTCTTTTCCGACTGATGTTCAAGTTCAGTGTGTCGGTCCAAATGCTAATTGACCTTCAGACTATAGATTTCTTCCTAGTTCTTTCCCAGGGGGTATTCGCATTCAACGGGTGCCAAACTCTAGCTCAGAAAGTATTAAGCTACTGCTTCAAGGCAGGAGTCCACAAGTGCAGGGAATAGATATCTTTCTTAGGGCCAGTAAATGGAGACTGATACTCGTCTGCCTCTGGGCACACAAGACTCTAAAGGGCTTCTCAGCATCGAGGGTATTTGTCCAGCAGCCATTGCCAAGACTTCACATGTGAACTGCCCTTTATAATTTACAAAGCCCTGGGTGGACATCTATATTGCCTGTCCATCCACCACCCTCTGGCCCCACTTCTCCACCTTCTGGGATGTTTTCCGCCCCCATCTCCACCATGCGGTTCCTGCAGGAGGGCCCATATTGCACAGACCCTGTCCTCCCGGCCACAGTTGATTGGGTGAAGGCTGGTCACCTGACCTAAGATGGGCCAACCAGAGGCCTTCCTTGTAATTTTGGGGAGCAGAGTCAGTTCTCTCTGTTGGTGAAACAGTGGATGTGAAAGCTGGGTTGTCATTGGCTTTGGGTTCTGACATGTGCAGAAAATTAGTCTCCAGAGAAAGAGATGAAGCCTCCAAGTGGAGAGGTAAGAAATGAAGAGAAAGTTCTGGCAGCGTTTCAGCCTCCGGTTCTAGGAGCTCTTGGGCGTGGCTGCCCTCCCTTCAGTTAGCGTGTATGAGATCCTCCAGCAACCTTTTACAAAATTCCCCATTTTGCCTAAAAGTGGGAGTCCCGTTTTTTGAAGCCAAAAGAGCTCTGATGATTTCACACACTTTATCTCATTTTAATCTCCCAAGAGTCTCGTCTGGAAGGTATTATTACCTCCCTTTTGGAAATAATAAACATGAGGCCCAGAGAGGTCAAGTAGGTGTGGGAAAGTCAAGTAGCTCTTACAAGGCAAAAGCAGGACCCGACCTGGTCTGGATATTTCAGGCCCAGGGTTGCTCTCCCTCCTTCCAGCTGAGTCCTAAGGCGCCTGGCCACAGCTTGCAGCACACTGCCCATGGCTCTCTAAGCTTCGGCAGCTTGCAGGCTCGGACAGGCACGCCTCTGAGAGAGCTGCAGTTGTAAAAGGAGGGTCTATTCCCTCAGCGTGCCTCCTTTTCAGCTTCATTTGCAGTGTTCTCTCCAGCTCCTGCCACTGTCACTTAGATTTTAATTCATCAGCTCCGCTGCAGCTGGTGTCATCTGCCGGGATTTTGCTATTAACTATCTCCAGTATTCTCACCCGGGAGCGTGCTCCAGCTGACTTAGACGTTGGATGAATTATACACATCGACACAGCACTGCCTCCCCGGGCAAGATCCTTCCCAAGACCCCCAAGACGCAGGCCTGTTCCGCTGCCCACATACCCTGACCCGGGGTTTCTAACTCAGCCGGAAGTTCTCCGTGTTGTCTATTCCAAAGACACTGAAGGGTTCGTCAAACAAAGGAGAGCTGATGCCACAGCTACCAGGGCTCCAGCTGCCAGGGCACAACCCTTCTTGCCCCGCGGCCCCTCACACCTGTCCCGGCCTCTCCTACTGCTCTGGGCCCCTCCCATCTACCCTGGCCCCTCCCACTCTCCAAGGAGGGGCAGCCAGGGAACAACACAGCTTTGCCCTCATCACAGCCCGTCGGTAACTGAAGAGAAACACCTTGGGACAGGTGGCTTTGAGGAATCGCGTCTGAACCTGCAGGCAACAAACCCATTAGAAAGAGCCTGTCCTGTCCTTGGTTTCTCACTCTCTTTCCTTTTTCTTTCTGGTTGGGAATCTGGCTGAGACCCAGGCAGGGGCTGGCCCCTCATAGCCAACAATTAGGACTAGTGTGGCTCCGCCCAGGAGAATGAAAATCGGGACTGTTTTACAGATACTTTTTCTCTTTTACGAAACTCTATGTTGGGGGAAAACAAGGATTAACTATAAACTTCCAAGCAAAGAAGATGATTTTGTAAAAGAAAAGTCCTGTATAGCCACAACTTCTCAGACGCGCAGGCTCAGCGGCCGTGGCTCACGGGCCCAACCGCTCCGCGGCATGTGGGATCTTCCCGGACCGGGGCACGAACCCGCGTGCCCTGCATCGGCAGGCGGACTCTCAACCACTGCGCCACCAGGGAAGCCCTCCTGGTCTTTTTTGGCTCTCTGCACATCTGCACCGGGGAAGCAGTCTGACCTCAGTTTTCCAGGTGCATCCTCCAGGGCTTAGGTCCAGAGCACATTAGCAGTGAAGGCAGTAGGAGAAGCCAGGCCCCTCAGTCAAGGACTCTTGCCCGTTCGAAGCCATGCCTGGCAGCCTTCAAATATAAAACACTCTGATGGATGACTCAGACCTGAGACCCCCAGAGGGGGGTTGATTAGGTCCAGGCCATACGTCCAGTCCAACAACAAGATAATTGTCCTTGCTTTGAACACAATCTCAAATGTTTCCTCAGGCAGGTAGTTAGACAAATTATGGTTGTCCATCAGAGAGCTGAGCCTTACACTCTGGCTCTACCCAAAAGGAACGGAACAACCAGCTGGTACCAAAGTACAGCTTAAAATGACAAAGCCATGCTGCCTCAAGACAGGATATCCAGAAGACAGGACACCATGTTTCGTGGTGACATTTGGAGAAAGGAGATCGTTCACAGCCCTGTGATCTACAGGAAGTCCAAGAACGAAAGCCCATGTTCTTAAACCCAGCAAACAAAGAAGAGTTGCTGCTCTGAGCCGCCTCAAAGGTCCTACTGGGCTCTCCTTTCACAGCTCTTAGAGCATCAGAGATATGACACCTCCCCCAAACTTCCATCTTAAACATTCCTGGAAGAATGATCTGACCCCAAAGTTCTAATATATGCATGTCCTTCACTTAGAGGATGTGCAGTCAAACCTGTCTCATGGAAATACGAAATAGGGGGATTAGGTGAGTGGCTTGTTACAAGAAGGCTGCCTGGAGTCAGAAGCTGCAACGATAATACGAGTTAAACTTACTGAGCCCTCATCTTGTGCCATGCTGTCCATTGTGCTGAGCAGATCACATGCAGAATTTACACAATCCGCTCTGTAACTGTATACGGTAAGTACTATTATCATTTACATATTGCAGATGAGGAATTAGAAGAGGGGTTTGAAATGGAATTTGTTCCATAGAAAAGGAAATGCTCAAAGTTGAGTTTCAAGTAAGTATGGGACTTGGTGGGCATTAAAAGAAGCACTAGATACCCTGGGAGTTTCAAAGAAGGAGCAGACAGGAGCTCTGCCCTCAGAACGTACAACTCTGAGGATTAACTATGCATGCAAACAGTTCTTCCGGAAACGTCCTGTAGACGGTTTTCATTAGCTTCAAAAGAATTTGCAGAGATATTATCCAGGCCCTGCTCAGTGCCGCTTCTCAGTTATAGGAGTGAAACAGGAGAAAGGCAGCTGGTCAATATCGACTAGTCCATCAGGCAGGCCCTGCCTCTTGCCCTTGTTTCTTTGGAGCATTTCCTTCAGTGCTGTGACAAGATGAGACCAATCCCAGCTGCCTCCATCTCTGCAAGAAAGAGCTGACCCCTTAAGGAGACGGGTTGGAAGTCTCTTGGTTCTTAGAAAGAGACTTGGTTGAAAGGTACAGTTGAAAGAGAGAGGAAGAGCGTCTAGAATAGCAACCCAACCCAAACAAGCAACACACACATAATTTCAAACATTAAAATACTCTTAGAGAAAAATGACAAGCTTCCTAGTCATATTGATTTTTGACGATGCCTTCTCCTGCCCACACCAGCTGCCTCGCAGATGGTTTGCAATCCAGTACATCCATCCTGCTTCGTATCTACTGTGGACTGGCTGGCGTCATGCAGGATTCGGTCTGGAACTCAGGAAGGAGGGAGAGTGGTCCGAACCACACCGGTCATTTCTCTGATGCTTCCCTGCTGTGCTCACCACCCCCACATGCTGAAGGGAGCCACTGAGTGCTCTGGGCACCTCTCATTCAAGAGCTGCATCTCTCATGGTGAGTCACACCCCAGGAGAGGTGGGGCCGCAGGAGACCTGGGTGTGTCCTGGATAGTCAGGTGGCTGGGCAAGGGACAGGAGGTGGAAGCGGGCAGAAAGCCAAGCGGGATGGCTGTGAACATTTCACTGGAGAAAGAAAGGTGCCCCTGGGCTTCGGGGAGGCCAGGGGGAGAGGGAGTCAAAGCACACGGACAGCATCTGCAAACCACCAAAGTGGTAACCTGCCCACTCCCCTCAAATCCCGGAACTCGTGGGGCACAGTTATCGGGGGAACAGTGGATGGGTTTGGAGACAGCTTCTTCTTATAATCCCCACAAAGAGACTCGGAAGATTGGAGAGACAGAAACTGGGCATACAGGAAACAAATCACTTTTGGTTTTATGGAGACTTCCGTTTCCTGGGACTATTGTCAATAAATACATATATTTGTTTCTGAGGAAATTTGCAGAACTTCACAGACGTTTCATAGGATGATTCACAGCCTGTGTCAGAGAAATCTGGACCAAACTGGTGTTTTTGAGTCAGATTTTATATTAGAGATGCTGGGCTTTAAAAAAATTCAAGAGGAAATTTGTGACCAAACAAGGAGACAAGCATATACTTTCTGTACCTCTGTATAAAGCGATGGTCTAGATGAGTGTTTTCATATTACATGTTTTAAATTCCATAAACATTCTCTTTCATATAAAAGCATGTGCCCGTCTACATGCATACACCCAGACCCTTGTGTACACATATACTTTTCGGGTTTTCCTGCGAGTAGCACTTTTTGTTAGAGGCACATCGTTTCCTGTTTGTGTAGCATTTCACGACGGAGAAGGTGGGGAAGAAAGAATAGCGTGTAGAAAGTCCTCGTTTGAAGTATAACTACCTTCTTAAAGGTCATGTATATGATGTAATCTCATCCCATTTTCAACTGACTCGTAGATTTATCCACTTAAAGATGGTTTGCCTGAAATACGTATCACCTTTTAATCACCAATCGGATAAGCTCTTACTTCTGTGTGATGGAATCATCAGAGAGACGTCATGCCGTCCACGGAGCCCGGAAGAGTCTCGTGGCTCTCCTTGCCCCTCCCCCAACTCTTCCCAGCTTCTCAGGCTCCTCTTACTGGGGACATTCCCGCACCCCTGGGGAGGGGAATAAACAAGCTTGGTGTCTCTTCCTGCTGGTTCTCAGATGGACATCTGTTGAGTGGCTGTAGATTTGGGGCAGAGGGGCCAGTTTTACCAATCTTCCCTCCCCCCGCCCCACCCCAGGACAGACAAGGCGGAGGGAAGCGGGGAGGCGCTGATCTCAGCGGGCAACGGCTGGCCTCACACCCTCGTGTGCGGCGGCGTGAACCCCTGGGGTGGGATCCACACAAGGACACCCGCGCAGCTGCTGTACACCCAGCCTTCTCTCTGTGTGACACTGGCTGCGAAGGTTTGTTCCCTTAAAGGCAGAGGAGCCTGGAGATAAGTTTCTCCTTTAATTCCCAGCTCAACAACACGGGCAGTCATCATAGGATATAACATGACAAGGCTTCTCCGTAACTCTTCCTGGATTTTTTTTTTTAATTGAAATGTATTTATATCTTGCCGCTTTCCAAACAGGCCTTGAGATCAGCATTCCTAGGCTTAGTATCTTAAAATGCATATGATAAAATATAAATCTTACTTCGGCAGCCTTGACACATTACCCAGGTGACATGCCTTCTCTTCCGGAGCATCTCAGATGCAGAGACGCTTTCAGTGACTGGCTCTAGAGGTTGGATGCATGGGGTATAATGCTCTTGTCTGCAAACCCCTCCTTGGGTAGTTAAAACCGACCTGCTGACCTCACCCATCCTAGGGGCACCCCCTTGGTCCATGGGTCAACAGAAGGCACTTCTCCGAGAAGCCCCAGAAGGAAGGACAGAGGAGTAGTGGGTTAAGGATGGGCAGCCTCCCCCTGCTTTCCAGCACGTCACGTGCTCACCTCAGCGACACCCTGGCAAGAGGAGTGTATAGCCTCACCCAACACCCACCCGCCAAAGAGGAACGGCTCCGCAGAGGCGAGCGTCTCGGCCACGGTCATGGCCAAGGCCGCGATCCCAGAACTGGAGCGGGTCGGGCATCTTCACTGAGCCTCACTGGTCCTCTGGCACAAGGAGGCCTCCTCCACGCGAGGCCGCTGCCTCAGGCCATTCCTCTCTCCACCCAGAGATGCGTTCAGCCGCCAAGACATCCAGCAATATCATCAGCGGAAGCCGCCGGGCGAGAGCAGGCCCGTCTCTCTTTTCCGAATTCATGAGCAGGTGGGCAGAGCTGGGTTTCAGCGGCCCTTTTGTCGGGCAAGTCAGGCACGTTCAACAACAAGTTAAGCCTGGCTCAGACTCAAGGGGAAACACTCACCCTTCCTTACAGCACATCCTCAAAGGCCCAAGGCCCAGAACACACGGCTTATCCTTCCCAGGATGGGTGGATTTCAGAGACGCTGGTACCGAGCCCAGGGGGCAAACGTGTGTGTGACTATAGCAGGCAAGATCAGGCTGGGAGTGCGGGCTGAAGGCCAGAGGGATGGATGGATGGATGGATGGATGGATGGACAGACATGGGGCCAGGGGGAGGAGGGGGAGAGAACAGGGAGAAGAAGAGGGAGGGGAGGGGATGGGGGAGGGGGGATGAGAATAGGATCCAGAACAGGCTGCTGAGGAAAGGCCAGGAAGGAGGGGGCAGGGGCCTGGTAGAAGCCCTGGACATTCAGGGCTGGGGGGGGATGACGCTTCCGGGAGAACAAATCTGGAACTGCCTGGCCTCTGTCCCTACATCTTCCCTTCCTGTCCGCGTTGTCACTTTTAATTCTGCTCAGAGGAAACTCTGTTAGGAGGAGAGTAGATCTCACAAACTCTCCAAGGGGAAGAGGAAGATGAGCCAGTCAAAGCTCAGCTTAGCTTCCGGGTAGAAAACGGACCATCTGCTTCCATTTCTGCTTTGCCCCGCTGAGTCAGGGTCTGTGCTAAGAGTGCCTGGCGATCAGTGATTAGGTTGTTAAAAGCTTGTGAAATGTCTATTTAGGTCTTCTGACCATTTTTGGATGGGGTTGTTTGTTTTTTTGATATTGAGCTGCTTGTAAATTTGGGAGATTAATCCTTTGTCCTTTGCTTCAGATACCGTATGCTAACACATGTATATGGAATCTAAAAAAAAAAAAGTTCTGAAGAACCTAGGGGCAGGGCAGGAATAAAGACGATGCAGACGTAGAGAATGGACTTGAGGACACGGGGAGGGGGAAGGGTAAACTGGGATGAAGTGAGAGAGTGGCATTGACATATATACACTACCAACTGTAAAACAGATAGCTAGTGGGAAGCAGCCGCATAGCACAGGGAGATCAGCTCGGTGCTTTGTGACCCCCTAGAGGGGTGGGATAGGGAGGGTGGGAGGGAGAAGCAAGAGGGAGGGGATAGGGGGATATATGTATACATATAGCTGATTCACTTTGTTACAGGGCAGAAACTAAGACAACACTGTAAAGCAATTATACTCCAATAAAGATGTTAAAAAAAAAAAAAAGCTTGTGAAGTTTTTTCTTTCACCCTGACCAGCCAAGAGTGAGTCGGAATAACCTGCCTATAACTCCTCCCCCCTTTTCTCTGCCCTCCCCCTTCCCATCTTAACAAGCCCGAGGAGGACTGTGGTTCTTTCCTGGAACTGCTTCCCGCCAAAAGCCAGCACATTGAAATGTGCTCCGTTTCCTCTGTCATTTGCATCTTAATGTTCCAAACCTACAATCATGAAGGCTTGTGTGAAAAAATAAAGAAGGAGTTAGAGAAATTTGGGCTAATTCTAAACCTTGGGGAATTATACCTAACTATAGAAGCTTAGTGATGAGGCTTTAAAAAAGATTCTGAAATCAATTTACCACCAAGAAAGGTGCCAGATGGGAACTGAATCAAACAGTACTGCCGGTTTCCTTAGCCACAGTTTGGAAATTACAGGGAAAAAAAATAAACCCTGCCTAATACACGAACCTGTGTTTCCGCTCCGGTTTGGCTTGGATTTTCACACCTGTTGTGTGAACATGAGGAAACCTCACATACATTCACCGACCCTCTGAGCACCCACTGTGTGTGAAGCCCAGCCCCTCCCCAGTGTTGGGCTCCTATGCATCGCACCCAGTCCTGCCAGGTGTCACCTCTGCTCTCAAGGGCGCCCGCGGGTCACCCCCGGATCTTCCCAGCTGCTGACACCGTGTCCTGCTAGCACCGCCGTGTGTGATGGCCATCCCCACCCACCCTGGGGGGCCATAGCTCCTCGGCTGGGAGCGGAAAGCTTTACAGGCTCCCCCCTCTGTTGGACCCCATGGTTCCTGCCAGCCCCAGCTGATGACCCCCAGCCTGCAGCCGTGACAGCCCTGGAGTCCTCAGGATGCCATACCTGCGGGGGGCAGGGGGGCAGTCAATGCTGGTGACATTCGGGAAGACACCTGCCCGCTCTGAGTTGCTCTCTATAAGAAGAGTCCTGAGGGTGTACTCGGGCCCCGGTGTGGCTTTTTTGTCGGGTATGAGGATAGGTGGGTGGCACTTCTGTGTTTGTTCCCACCTTTTACTGTCCTTAAATTCCCAGCTCTCAGAGTTTGGCATGACCACCAGCCGCAGACGTCTGCTGGCCTCGGAAGTGCCCCTCTTCTCCCCTGGGTTCCCTGGAAGGGTTCCCTGCTGGGCCCAGCTCCTCTTGTCTCCCCTTAGAGTGACCTTTTCCCCTACAAATAGACACTGGCAGGCCTGTCTCCCTGTTCCCCAGTTCAGCAATTTCAAGGTTTGCCCGAGGACGAGGACGTCTTTGAGAGACCCTCTCCCCCAGCTGTAGCGGTGGTCTGCTGGCTTTAGAGGCAGGGGGGGGCTCCTCAGCCCGGGTCACGCGTGATCAGTCCGTAGCTGGAATCGCTGTGGACACATTTTGGCTGCCGTCCCTCCCAAAATGGGTCTCTCTGGCCTCACACCTTGTGTTTAACGGCTGATTTGTTTTGACCGGCTTTGAAAACACATCCTGGACACATCTACGTCTGCGGCCCCCTGCACGACTGTTTCTTTGCTCAGACGAGTGGATGGGAGCACAGCCTTGTTAAATGATGCAGCAAACCGCGGGTAGACACGTGGGGCTGGCACATGTCCCAGGCACTAACCGTACGCTGTTCTCCAAGCAGAGCTGCCAGATTTCGCAAAAAGAAAACCAATACAGGACACCCAATTAAATGTGAATCGTAGGTAAAAGAATAACTTTAGTATAAGTACATCCCAAATTTTGTCTGGCATATACTTACACGAACACTAAAAGCATTATTTGTTGTTCCCCTGGAATTCGACTTTGACTGGGCATCCCGAATTCCATGTGGAGACCCTCCTGCCAAGAGCAAGTCTTATTCTGTCCTCTCTTGATAAAATTCCTGTCTTCCATTGAGTTTTCCTTCTGCATCTTATGAAACCAGTAAAGCCGAGGGAAATAATGTTGACTTTTAAAATTGGAGAAAGAAAAGCCATATGGTTTTTTCACTGATGTGCTACATTTTCCCTTTGACCTTTTTGACCCCCGAATGGATGTTCTGGCCTGCTCCCCCCTTCCCCTCCCCCACCTCTCCTGGGTTTAGCAAGAGAACCCATTTCTGGGGGGGAACCAGTGGGGCATTTGATTCTTCTCCACCTGGAGGTATTCAAAGAGATGAAACGTTCACTTTAGCAAGAACTCATCCTCACTGTTAGAGAGAAGTGAGGTCAATGTACGGGGCTCTAAGCCCACAGGTTCGACATCTCAGGTCGGTTTCCTCCAGCACATGAAGCTCTGACTTGCGAACACACTGGATTATTTTCTGGTGGAGCTTCCCTAGAGCCAGACTTGCTAACGAGAGGCTGCCATTGACTGGACCAAGTCTCCAGGCAGTAGAGATGTGACTGAATTAGGAACCCTCCCGCCACCAGCTGGCACAGGCTGTACTGACACACACCCTGGCGTGAGGAGGCGTCCACACAAGGGCAGGCCAAGCCCAGGCCCGTCCCCGCAGCATGTCTGGCCCTGTGGCCCGATGGGAGCTGCCTGTTGATCTGGAAACAGGGCCTTCATGGCAAGACGCAGCCCGAATACCTTCTGACTGCGCTCCCCAGCCAGGGTGTCAGCTTTCGAGAGCCACACACGGAAGACGCAAGAGGTCACCTCTGCAGCTTCTTGGAGGGGAGACGTTAGCAGGGCCACCAGATGCTCTGGCCACCAGCGTCAGTCGACCTACCCTTCTCACCTGGGGTTCCCTGAGAAGGAAGCCCTGGGCCCTAAGTTGTCCATTGTGCTAACTTCTCCCCCAGGTGTCTGCAGTGGTCCGAGCTCTGCGACATTCCTGGGGAAACTGAGAAAGTCCTCCCTTAATTTGTTTTCTGTTGGAGCTTCGTTCCCTGCCAGAACCCCTGTGGAGGGAGGACAGCTGAGTGGCTGCTGGCCTTCCGCCCTGCTACAGGGGTCCTGCCTGTTCACACGCGGCCCTGAGCCCCCCGGAAGATGGCAGATGGGTGGCATCTGACAGATTCCCCGACACCAGGCAGGGACAGTCAGTGCAACAGGGACACGTCACTCAGGCTTCTTCCATGAGATCGTTTCCTCTTTTAGTATCTATTAAGCATTTATTATCCTCTCTTAGTGCTGTTTGGAATGGCCTAGACCTTTGCCACAAATGGCTATAGACAGACCCTTTTAGAAACGCCGCGCACGGATTTGTTTCAGAAATCTCGGGGCCAAGGTGTTGCTTAGTGCATCCATCCCAGGCCAGATAGTCGCAGACCTAATAAGGTTAATAGCCTTATGTCTATCTGTGACCACAGGGAGGAAGAGAAGGTCGCGTCCCCCGGGACCAGGGAGGAGAGCATTCCCAGGCCAGAGGATGGAATCGGTCTGTGAAAAGCCTGCTCTTTCCAGCCCCAGCCTAGTTCTCCTAGTCTGGAGATATTTTCGGCATTTAATGACTCGGCTGACATTGACAAGCCAAAAGTGAGCCATTCGACCGTATCTCATTTGGAATCTTATGACTGAAAAACGCCACCTGTAAGCTCTGGGGCTGTATTTGCAGAAGTGAGTATAATGAAGAAAGAAAGGGGGCGAACACCCTCACGTGAGCCCGATTTATTGAGCTGCAGGTGCAGGCGACGGCCTCATGTTACCTACAGGAGGGCTTCTCCGGGGTGATGTTTAAGCTGCCTGAACCGTCTCCCTCAAGTGGCCCAAGAGACACAGCTTACTGCTGAGATGCACACGCCTCTCAGGAGATACGGGACTTGCCTGGAGAACCTGTTAGACCCTGGCCCTGGCTTGTTAAAGGTGTGGGCAGAGCAGGCAGCTTACTGCCCAGGAGAGCATCTCTCTGATGTGGCTGTACCATGTACCTGCAATGTGCTTCTTGGCTGTGGGTTAGTCAGCTCTGGGGCAGGGAGGGGACCCGGTTAGAGGCTGCCTGCCCTGGAACACGCTTCTTTAGGTCACTGTAGGTCATTGAGCCCAAAGATGGACCCCATGTGTCCATGGGGGCTGAGCTGGACCATTTCTGAAGGATTCAGGGCCACACCCTTAGCAATATGCAGAAATCCACAGGGCAGGTGTGACTGGAGCAGCCAATCGCAAGCATTTGTATTTTTGTTTTTCTCAATGTGTATTACTGAGGCTTCAGGGAACTTGAACCGGAAAGCAGAGTCTGGGCACCTTGAATGGGGCTGGCCACGGCCAGCATCAGAGCTGTGTGCTGAGCAGCTGTTTGGAGAACCGTGGGGAGGGAGGAGGTGATGGGGAAAGCACACATTATCTGGGTCTTATTTTCTTTCTCGATGATAAATTTGTACCTTTTAAATTGTCAAAAAAACCAAGACCCAATAGATTTATTGTTTGCAATTTACACAGTTGAGTTCATGTACCTTGAGGGGTTCTGTCCTCTTTCTGACAGTTGAAGGTGTTCTCCCCTTGGAAAATTGGGAAGGCAAATGCCCCTCCCCGCCGGGTGGTGTTTGCCTGAGAGTAATTGGAAGCACAGAATATAACTGGGTGGTAAAAGCATCTCTCCCCAGAAGCAAAAGCCTGCTTTGAATGATGGATGGAGTGGGGGCCTTTTGTGGCCTGGCAGACTACATTTCCAGAGAGCTGGGAACGTGGCCCCCCAAATGTTTCCTGTAGTATTTATTTAACGGAACTCCAAATTCCATCATTCCTATGTGCTTCCCATCATCCCCTGTGTGTGTGGAAGTGTCCTCTTTTTTTTTTTTTTTTTTTTTTTTTTTTTGGGGTACACGGGCCTCTCACTGTCGTGGCCTCTCCCGTTGCGGAGCACAGGCTCCGGACACGCAGGCTCAGCGGCCATGGCTCACGGGCCCATGTGGAATCTTCGCGGACCGGGGCACGAACCGGCGTCCCCTGCATCGGCAGGCGGACTCCCAACCACTGCGCCACCAGGGAAGCCCGGAAGTGTCCTCTTCTAACATACAAATACATCTGGGAGGCACATGTTGCGGAGCACAGGCTCCGGACACGCAGGCTCAGCGGCCATGGCTCACGGGCCCATGTGGAATCTTCGCGGACCGGGGCACGAACCGGCGTCCCCTGCATCGGCAGGCGGACTCCCAACCACTGCGCCACCAGGGAAGCCCAGAAGTGTCCTCTTCTAACGTACAAATACATCTGGGAGGCACAATACATTTATGCATTTGGAGTGAACTGTTCTGTCTGCATTACCATCTTCAGATTCTTCTTTGTTAGAGGCTATTTGCAGAATAACACTAGAAAGATGTGGATTGCCACTGGTGTTCTTTAAGCTCACCATCAAGTGTGAGTTTGGCAGGTCATTCTGCCTTGTTGCCCTGGTGACCTGTCCCTGCTTTCTCTGGACGTGCAGTTACCTGTGCAAACACTCACGCAGAAACATATGCACCAAACAAGCGATTAACATGATTTCTTGTTTTGTGAGTAAATGTATTAGGTTAAAGACAAAAAGGTAGTGGCACCAGCTCAGACTCAACCATATCCATTTTATAGTGAGTTCCAGGATAACTTCCGCTATGGGTTGAACTGTGTCACTCCGAAAAGATATGCTAAAGCCCTAACCCCCAACACCTAGCATAAGAAGGTCACCTTACTTGGAAATAGGATTGTTGCAGATGTAATTAGTTAAGGGGAGTCATACAGGAGTAGGGTGGGCCCCTAATCTAATCTGACTGGTGTCCTTATAAAGAGGAGAAATTTGGACAGGGAGACAGACACACGGTGAAAGCGCCCTGTGAATGTGAAGATGGCCATGGACGAGGCAAGGAGAGAGGTCCTGACAGATCCTTCCCTCAGAGCCCTCAGAAGGAACCAGCCCCGCGGACGCAGCCCCAGCAAACACACGTGACTTCTAAGCCTTAGTTGCTCTGGGGGTTCACAGGACATGGTTCTTATATGGAAACGGAGCGCTGTCGAAATCCAGTTGATGATTTTCTGGAGGAACATGAATAAAAAAGTAAATAAAACAAAGAAGCAAGGACAGACAGGAGCACAGAAATAAGTGATTGTTGCAGAGCAGAGGCTCATGGGAGCCGAGGGATGCCTGGCCTCAGACTAGGGTCCACAGGCTCGAGTCTTGATTCTGCCACGAGCTACTGAGGTGACTTTGTGAAGCCATCCAGAGTCTGAAATTTCGATTTCTCTCTCTCTCTATTTTTTTATTTAAGTAGAGTTGATTTACAATGTTGTGATATTTTCAGGTGTACAGTAAAGTGATTCAGTTATACATGTATACACACACACACACACACACACACACACACACACACAGATCTGTTCTTTTTCAGATTCTTTTCCCTTATAGGTTATTACAGAATATTGAGCAGCATTCCCTGTGCTATACAGTAGGCCCTTGTTGTGTATCTATTTTATATATAGTAGCATGTATATGTTAACCTCAAACTCCTAGTTTATCCCTCCCCCCTTCCCCTTTGGTAACCATAAGTTTGTTTTCTATGTCTGTGAGTCTGCTTCTGTTTTGTAAATAAGTTCATTTGTGTCATATTTTAGATTCCACATACAAGTGATGTCATATGGTATTTATCTTTCTCTGTCTGACTTCACTTAGCGTGATAATCTAATCTCTAGGTCCATCCGTGTTGCTGCAAATGGCATTATTTCATTCTTTTTTATGGCTGAGTAGTACCCCATTGTATATCTGTACCACATCTCTTTATCCATTCATCTGTCGATGGACATTTAGGTCAATTTTTAAAATTTTGCCAAATAAACTTAAAATATTCCAAACTTACATGTTTTATAAACTGTCAAGTACTAATACCGTACAAAGTGTTCTCCTCATGCTCTTACCACACCTGGAGGGTAGGGTTTGGCCTGACTGCCCAGGACCTCTGTGGTTCTTCCCCAAGAATTGTCGGAGTGCACGTCTGAGTGAGCTCCTCAGGCCCCTGACCTCAGGGAGCTTCGCATGGACAAGACTCTGGATGTCCTGAATCCCCTGTTCCTTCTCCAGACTACCCTCTGTCTTCTCTGTGACAGTTAGCCAGCTACCCCCTTTGACCCCGCGTGGTGTTCCACTCAGGCTCTCCACACCACTCTTACCTGGGCCCTCTCGACTCTTCTCCAGTCCCCAAGTCCTTGAACGGAAGGGTCATTACCTAATTTGCCCTAAATTCAATCACTTGAACTTAAAGTCATCTTACACCAGTGGATCTTAACCTTGACCGTGTGTCAGAATTCCCTGGAGGGCTTGGTAAATCCACAGAAAGCCGGGTCCATCCACGGAGTTTCAGATTCATGAGATGTGGACATGACGCCAGGATTCGCATTTGTGACAGGTCCCCGAAGATGCTCAGGCTGCCGCACTGGGGACCGCAGTTTGAGAATCATCGTCTTAGTCTTACATTACCAGATTTTTGGGGTTTTTTTGCAAAGTTTTCGTATTTTTATTATAATCATTATTATCATTTTGGCATTTTCCAAACCTGTGACATAATCTAAAACAATCTTCACCCACCCTCATAAAACCAGAGAGTAGGAATTTGCACCAAATGGATTAATACTGGAAAGCTTTTCATTGTTTTAAAATGAAAAATCTTCAACACCCGAGGACAGACACTTACAAGAGCTGGGCTTCCCCTTACTGGTCCTACCGTTCCCTGGAAGGCCAAGAAGGCGGGCCTCCGACTCCTGGCTCTGGGCTGAGTTTTGTCGTCTTGGGAACGGCCAGTGTCTGAGGTCCATCTGGCCCAAGGGTTTCCTGATTTCTTTTCCTCCTGTAGGAAGACATGGGAGATAGGGGTAGGGATATGTCCCAGTATGCATGAATTTAAAATGAAAAGTTATTTAGAAGTTCTAAATGCGATCAATGATCCCATTTTGTACAGTAAAATGATCCTTTCCTCCCACCCCCAAAGGGGCTCTGGCCCAGCCCAGTGTTGGGTGTAGCGGGCAGTGCTATATAGATATATGCAAGGTCAGTGTAAGACAATTTTATATATAAATGCAATTATGTATATACATCAATATAATGCAATTATATATGTATATATATATATAATTTTTTTTTTTTGCATTTTTGGAGAACTCATTGTAAGTATTAGGTCCCTGGAAGTCCTATTATTATTCCTTATGCCTGGCTTCTCTGGCGTCTACCTGCTGGGGGGTCATTAAACCCGGGGATGCAGCTCTTCATCATCTTCATCTACATCGATTGCTCTTGGCTAACCTCCTGGCCAGTCTTCAGCATGAACGAGACATCATCTCTGACAAAACCGCGCCTTGTCCCATTTCAAATGCCCATCTTCCCAGGGGAGCTGGTCTCGAGTCCTGGCTCCCAGGATGGCTCAGGTTATTTTCCAGGAAGAGGGAATTAATTTAACCTCAGGCTCCGTCGAGATCCACTTATGAGGGACTCCTCTTTCTCCAAGTGTTACCTGCTGTACTGATTCCAGAGGCATTGTAGGATAAAAGTATAATTATTTCAAGGCTACGTTTCAAAGTCCTGTAAACAGAGTCAAATAAAGCGTACAGGATAAAAGGAGGCATTTTCTCTTAAGGAGGGTTATGGACTGAGTGGATGCTGACAGCCATGTGCCCCTGTCTTTATCCCCGGGTGAGGGCTGGGGGCCTCCCACTGCTACCAGCCTTTCACGGACCACTAGGAGGAAGGGAGATGAATTAAAGCTGTAACTGAAAGAATGACCTTACTAGATGAGTGCCGTACAAGACGAGGGCAGGAGGGATACACTCTCTAAGAGGCTGCTTACTTTTCTGAACTTTGTTTCATCTCGCACAAAATCCAGTTGAATGTGCCCCCCCGATGTCTAGTTAGCTCTGTACCTGTGCTCGTTTCCCAACTGAGGGTCCACTTGGCAATGCAGCTCGATGCCCAGGACACAGGAAAGGACCCTGACTCACAAGGAGTCTGCCCCTTCCCTTCAGGTGTAGTTATTGAACCCACTCTCAGTCGAGGAAGGAGTACAAACTGTACCTTCCTTTGCCTATAGTTTCCTACTCTCTCCTTAAAGACTCCTGCAGGTGGGGGACTTTCTGCTTTACGAGTTTTATTAAATATTTAGGCTTTTTTTTTTTTTTTTTGGCGGTACGCGGGCCTCTCACCGTTGTGGCGTCTCCCGTTGCGGAGCACAGGCTCCGGACGCGCAGGCTCAGCGGCCATGGCTCACGGGCCCAGCCGCTCCGCGGCATGTGGGATCCTCCCGGATCGGGGCACGAACCCGTGTCCCCTGCATCGGCAGGCGGACTCTCAACCACTGAGCCACCAGGGAAGCCCTAGGCTTTTGTTGTTGCTAGAAAATTTGTGTTTATATGGGAAAGAAATCTGCGCCTAATTCTGCCCTTCAGAGCCATGAGCGTAAGACTCCCAGCTCACTGATGGCCTTTCATCTGTTGACATGGCTTCTGCACCCCATCCAGACTCATCTTCTCCAGGGAAAACATCTCTGATAGTTTCAATCTTTCCTTCCTTGTCAGGATCACGAGTGCTTTTCCCCATCTTGAGCACTATTTGCTACCCAGGGCATTTACGAGGGACATTTTCCAAAGTCCATAGTGTCCTATGACCCTAAACCCAGAACTGCGCGTCACGCTCCTGATGTGGACAAACCAGCCCAGAGTGAGCCCAGGTGGGCATCAGTGCCTCGGTGCAGCTGCAGTCTCGCTGGCTTTGCCCTTGGGAAGGCAAGGGGGCAAGTACACCACGGGTCATACTGAGCTTCTTGCCCACTCTCACTGTTTTGTATTCTTGCAGCCACAAGAAGGGACATGGTGGATGGGATGCAGGACGACAAAATTTGTTATACTCACAGATCCATGCCATGAGGGGGCCACCTGAAGTCAGGGTCGGGGCAGGGAAACGGGCTTACTCAAGCAGGTGGGGGCCAAGAGTGAGGACCCGTGGGCAGGGGTCTTTGTTTGGGGTCAGGGTGGAGAGGACAAGCAGAAGGTGCGAGGTATTTCACTGTTGGGTTTGAATGTCACGGGGTCACTGTCGGTGGAGGGCAAGAAGGGGAACTTGTGGCTGGAAGCAGCCTTGTCACCCGAGTGCACCTGGTCATCTGGGTGGGATGCTCCCAGCCTGTCTGTGGGGATGTTGAGGCGTCAGGAAAATACGAAGTTTTAGAATTTACAAGACACTAACCTAAGATTACACCATTAACCTGCTGGGGCATCTCTTCCAACTCGAAGTGCCTGGTGTCAGGATTTTCTAGATGAAATGGGGATTTTTAGGGTGGGGTGAGACATGCACGTCAGGTTTACTAGGTCTTGTTGCCTTGAGGGGGATCTGGACCTGGCTGGCTTTCCAACCCTGGGATGCAAGCAAAGGCTTGGTGTATCTGGGCCAGAACCCTTTATAGAGAATTTGTACCAAATTCCTTTGGAGCTTATGGTTATAGCGTTGGCCTGAGTAGCCAAGAGCCATGCTGTAGTAATAAGGAGAGCTGCCATCAAAACAAGACCATTCCAATGGCCATCCAGAGAAGGAAAGAAACACCAGGTTTCCAAGGGTAATTGAGGTTATGAAGATTCAGTGTCTGGAATTCATTTCTTTTTAAATATCACACTGTCAAGTGCTCACCAACTTCAGGTAGGATGAACTAACTCATTGCATTTTTCCAGAGGTCTCTTTATCTCTGCCCCTTCCCGTTTCCTATCTCCATTCAACCAAGATTTGAGGAAGTATCTTATGAAAGGGAAGTATTTTATTTACAACAGAGAAGCTTGTATATCTGGCTCCTTTGGGTGAAGATATAATTCAACAGCTAATCTCCACCAGTTGTGTAACTAATTATATAGTCCACTTTGTACAAGTCACTTTATTTTTTGGGCCAGTTTTTCATGTGTAGAATAAAACCATTAAACTAAAACATCGCTTAGCTTCCTTTTAGCTCTTACATTTTATGCATGTACTCAGGCCCCACGGTTTGAGTTTCTGTGGGTCAGTGTCACAGACGTCAAAAGGCTCTGTCCCATGGTACCTGCGTCAATGTGGGGAGGGCCCCGTCCTCTACCTCTTCTCCCTGTCACCAGCCACAATGGCTTAAACTGGAGGAGCTAATGACACAGCACGACCCTCCAGTTATGCTGGTCACAGTGGCCTACCGACGGTCATTGGTCACTCCAGGGATTTGCTGTGGGGCATGACATGAAAACCTGCCCCACGTGTGGCTCACTGTCCTTCCTCCTTCAGTGCGTGGAGGCCCTAAAACAAGCCTGCTGCGCCAGATAATCAGGCAGAAACTGGAACTTGTGTGTGTTTTCTCTTCGGCCTGGCTGGGCCAAGATTTTCACAGACGTGGCAAAGTTACACGGCTCAGTTCCTCTCACTGTACCTCCCACCTCCCACTGGCTCCAAGTCAACCAAGATTCTGCAAATGCTTTCTGTGATTTACCTGTCTGATCACTGCAGAGGTTTCTCTGAGAGCCAAGGACTGTCTGCACAGCAACGGCAGGGGAAGGGAGGAAGGCCCTGGGGCAGGGGTGGCTGAGGTGTGGGCCCTGCAGTTGTCATGGCACCTGGGGTGGTGTCAGGACCGTCACCGGGGCCTTCCTGTGACCACCACATACGTATGTGTGGAGGCCGTGGCACACGAGACCATCCCTCAACACTTCTGTGGAATTCATGAAGATTTTATTTTATTTCATGTCATTTCATTTTATTTCATTTTATTTTATTTCATTTCATTTCATTATTTTATTCTATTTTCAGAAGAAGCATGGTAGAGCAGAATGCTCAGATGGTTGCCCTCAAAGCCATTTTCAATTACGCTTCAGTTAGGTTTCCGGATGTGGACCCATTTTTAAAACATGATTCTGTGAATACGGATTACCTGCAAATGGTACACTATGAATTAAAGCAGTGTCCCACTGCCCACCTACATCAGAATCTCCTGGGTGTTCATTAAAAAGCAGATTTCAGTGCCCAATCTTAGGCCTTCGGAATTGAAATGTTTAAGATTCCGGCACAGAAATCTGCATTAGAGAAGCTCCCCTGTGATTCTTTTTTTAAAAATAAATTTATTTATCTATTTATCGATTTAGTTCTGGCTGCGTTGGGTCTTCGCTGCTGTGCACGGGCTTTCTCTAGTTGCAGCGAACGGGGGCTACTCTTCGTTGTGGTCAGGTGTAGGATGAGGGGGCTGGAGGTGTGTACCTGCGTGTAAAGAGGGCAGCCGGCAGCTGGGGTGTGGCCCGCAGAACCCCAGCTGGAAAGATGGGGACCGAGGACCACGGTGGGAGGGGACGCGTCCAGCTGGGAAGCCTTGGTCATTCCCGGCCCCAGTATCTCTCTGTGATTCTGTTGCCAAACGCAGGGGTGACCAAGTGAGGAAACTGATAGAAACTTGAGCTTTTGGAGGTCAAAGATGATTTCCATCAGATGGTTGTCTCGGGGAAAAAAGAAACCCAAGAACAACTGCTGAATTTCATGCCTCGTCCATCTGGCCTGTCAATCACAATTGGAATCTGAAGTTTGTCTGAGGCCAAAGAGTCAGCATTTTGGCTTTTTATGGTTGATAGACAGCGACCCTTGCCAAGGCTCCAGGCACGTGAACGTAATTCAACAACCCATTCAATGTATCATGGGACTGGAGGTGGGGGGGCGGGGGAGGCGGTGACAAAATGGTCCCTAGGGTCAAAGTCTCATAAAGAAGAACAGAGCTCTGTTTTAGGTCTGAACTCACACAGAGTGTCAGCACGTCGTCGGAGGCTGGGAGGTTAAGAGGTTTGCTTTGAAATCCAGAACTGTGAAGTAAATCAACCTGTTCATATCTTTCTATGCTCTCTTTTGCCTCAGAGCAGGGTTCTGAACAATTCACAGCATACGTCAGGATTAGCTGTGCTTGTGTGCCTGTGTGTTTACGTATGTGCCCCTTCCAGCAGATGCTTTAGAGCTCAGTATGTAAGCAAAGAGTCAGAAGTTGTCCCTAGCTGGGCTGAGAGAGGTCTTTGAAATAACAGTGAGAAGTTAGAAGAGCTGGGAGGAGAATGTTTGGCATAATCCGTTTAGGGACCAGTCCCAGTACCTCCAGGTATCTAAGCCAGTTTGTCCCCAGAGTCTGCTCCAAGACCCAGCCTCTCTCTGCATCATTTTTTGGGAACAGGCACAGGAGGGAGGGAGCAGACAGAGCTGTCCCCTTGCAGGTCACTCCTGATGCCCCGCAGGACCAAGGTCCTGAGCTGTAAACAAGGCCTCCCTCTAAACCCTATTGTCCTGTAATCCTCGGCATGGAGAACCTCATCAAACCAGGGCCACCATCAGGTTTGTTGGTGCCAGCCGGGCAAGGAAAAGCTTCCTTTCAGACAGGGGATTAATCTCAACTCTTCATTCCAGGATGAAAAGCAAGAAGAAAGGGATGAAGTTATTGCTCTATCCAAGATCTTTTTCTTAAAGAGCAAAACCCCCTGTCCACCTTCCTCCCCTGGACCCTCGGTGTGTCAGAGCCCCACCAGGAGTCGGGCCTTCTGCCAGTTGCCTCGCCCGTGGCCCAGCCTGGCAGACTCCCTGCCCTACCCGCTGTCTCTCACTTGTCACTGGGTGAGTCTGACCACTGTCAGTTCACCAGGCTGCTGTGAAACAGGTGCTCACGACTCCTCAGCCTGTCAAAAGTCTGAAGTGCTTGAAGCAAAATTTGCTTTGTTTTGACTCCTACTTAGAAGGTGTGATGGAGCCTTCTCAGCAGAGTGTGTGTCCAGAGAGAGCTGAGCCCTGAGAGAGGGCTGTTCTCTGGACCCGCACGAGCTGTTAGCAGACGTCTGCCCCTTGCGTGAGTTAAAATGGAAGGATGGCCGGGGTTTAATGTTGGGTTTGGAGTAGGGCAAGTTTGTGTTTTTCTCTGCACAAGACTCCTGAGCTCATTTCCTCAAACCTCCTCCTTTCATGAATCTAGAAAAGATTCCAGGAAGAGCTGCTATTGTACTGAAATGAAGACGGAATCGGATCAGCATATGCTGTTTCCCTAATAGGTCTGCGCGAGCCTTGGTCCTTATTTTCTAGTGAATTGCCACGATGAATATCTTACCAAATGCAAATGAGAAGCCCGTGTCTCCTGATTCATTTAATATCTGTAGCCCACAGACCAGAAGAAACCTCTGTTCCCTCCCAATCAAACCATTTGGCATAAAACAAGGGGAACGGCTGGGGTTTAGGTGATATTTTTTTCTTTTGCACTCAAACGTCGTATGCTTTGCCAGTGAGACAGAGAAAGCCTTTGGAATTTGATTGATAAGACGTGATTTTGCACTTCATCCATCTAGAGTGCCAAGTTGCACCAAAATCTACTCAGCAGTTAGCAGCCCCAGACTCACATGCACTCAACTACAATGTGCAAGTCCCAAGCCCTCCAACCACTCCGATTCCCACGCCGTCTCTGACCCATCCCGCATCGGTGCCCTGGAGGCCACCCTTGTCGGAGCTCTTCCACATCCGGCTCGCTCCCTTCCCCCAGGGTCATCACCTTCCAACGCTCATCTTCCAGAAATGACTCTGTCTCCCATTTATTCTCTTTCCATCCTCTGACCTCAGTCCTCTTCTGTGTAAATCTCTCTTTCCATTTCCCTTTGAGTCTCAAAGGCTGAAAAGTACTCCCCCTTTAGGGAGGCCATGGCTTTACACAAAGGTTTTTCAGTAAATGGAATCCTTTTTTTTTTTTAAACAGAATGTTCCACAGAGTCCAATTTGTGAAGCAGATTAAAGGAGACCTTCCTTGGCTTGGCCTCACCTTACGTGGGCACCTCTTCTTTTTCCAAAATCTTGGGTCTCTTCCATGCCATTGCCTCTTTTCCATTATTTTTCAGCTTTTTTTTTTTTTTTAACCTAAGTAAGAAAAAAATAGGCTCATCTTTGGCCCTACTGATCATTGTAACTCCCATTCAATTTCTACCATTTCTTTCAATACCTTTCTCAGAGAGGTCGTTTGCACAGCCGGCCACCCTTTCCTCATGTGTACACTACAGTGGCACAACTCAATGGCCTGTGGGTGGGGAAATATGGCCACAAGTTCCTCCCACCCTTATCTAAGTGCCTCTTTGCAGTGTGACTTTGCCATTCTTCCCATCAAGAGATGATCCCTTTTTTCACCCTTAAATCTAGGTGTGGCAATGTGGCTTTAGCCAATGGGATGCAAGCAAATGCGATGTGATACAAGCAGAGGCTTGGAAAGTGCTTGTGCGCTGGGGCTTTTCCTGTCTTTTTGATAGAAACCCTCTCCCTCCACATGAAGAAGCTCAAGGAGACCTGAAGAATGATGAAAGGCATGGAGCCCAGTCACCCCAGTGACCTCAACTTGTACCAATGGACAGCCAGCCGCAATGGCCAGACATTCAAGTCAATAATCTTGGACGAAGCACCCAGTCAACCCCAGGGCTGACTGTAGACCTGCTCAGGGAACCCACAGACTTGGGAGTAATAGTAAGAATGTTAAGTCCTTACATTTGGGGGTGGCATGTTAATGGATATAACATCCAATGACAGTTTATATCAATCTAGGGACATTTGTCAGTCCTTATTTGCCTCAATGTCTCTGTCCCATGTGAGGTCACCTGGTTTGCTGAAAGTCTTTGAAATGGACGCATGTGGGGTGTTCAGGTATCATCTTGCTTCAAGCAAGAGTTATGGTAAGGGCTTCCCTGGTGGCACAGTGGTTGAGAATCTGCCTGCCAATGCAGGGGACATGGGTTCGGGCCCTGGCCTGGGAAGATCCCACACGCCGTGGAGCAACTAGGCCCGGGAGCCACAACTACTGAGCCCGCGTGTCTGGAGCCCGTGCTCCGCAACAAGAGAGGCCGCGACAGTGAGAGGCCCGCGCACCGCGATGAAGAGCGGCCCCTGCTTGCTGCAATTAGAGAAAGCCCTCGCACAGAAACGAAGACCCAACACAGCAAAAATAAAATAAATTAATTAAAAAAAAAGAGTTATGGTAAGTCTCTCCTGGGAGATCTTAATTTACCTAGGCATCTCTGTTGATGTGGCAGTAAAGGAACTGTGTCTGTAATTCAGGAAAATGGTCTTAGAATAGGATTTCAGTTATCTAGCCAAACCTTGATATCAGCAGTGACCCAGTAGTGGGCAATAAGCCCAGCCAATTAATGGTTTATAAATGTGAAGTACACCCTACCTACGTGTGTTAGTCAGGGTTCTACAGAGAAACAGAACCAATAGGGAGTGTGTGTGTGTGTGTGTGTGTGTGTGTGTGTGTGTGTGTGTGTAGAAAGAGCATTGCTTATTTTAAGGGAACGTCTCATACAATTGTGAGGACTGATGTGTCCAAAATCTGCAGGGCAGGTGGGCAGGCCAGAGATCCAGGGAAGAGATGACGTTGCAGTTCATGTCCAAAGGCCATCTGGAGGCACAATTCCTTGTTCCTCACAGCACCTCAGTCCTTTTCCTATTAAGGCTTCAACTGATTGGGTGAGGCTCACCACATTGTGGAGGGCAATCTGCTCTGCTCAGAGTCTACTGATTTAAATGTTAATCTCACCTAAAAAAGATACCTTCACAGAAACATCTTCAATAGTGTTTGACCAGATATCTGGTCACTGTGGTGCAGCCAAGTTCACACATAAAATTAGCCATCACGTTACCCCAGACGAAGTCATTATTCCTGAGAAAGTCACTGTTGTTCTTCACCACATAGAATTGTCTAGACAAACAGGCTGGATATAGAGGATTTCCAAATGGTTATGTGCACATTGCTTATGACTAATAGGTCATGCCAAAAAGTTCCTCTGTTTGCTTCCCTCCTTAATTCTCACTGATTAGCCTTGTGGGTGGGAGAAGTTTGACTGACTCTCAGAGAAGTCATCTAAATCAATAGAAATTTAGGGAAATCAAAATATATAGAATTCCATTTTGATAGAATAGCGTTATGATTGGCAGGGATGGAGACTCAGTTTCTTTTATTAAATATGGTTGGAATTAGAGTGATGTGATGAAGCAGGAGTAAATGTGTCAGAGATAGAAAATGTGATTTCACAGTCCTTTGTTTACAGGCTTTAAAAGTCTTTGTCCGTTATGCAAAAAGCTTCTAAAAGTAGAAGGATTAAATACATGGGATATAAAGGCTGGAGCAAAACAAACGGATGTGGTGAATAACGGATACGTGGGCGCTCAAGGATATTAACATAATTAAAAATTCATCATGAGAAATAATTACATCCCCCATTGTGGCCCACCCTCTAATTCTCTTGGGCAGTGAAAAATAATGGGAAGGCTAACCAATTTCTCACATTTCTAAGCATGTTATTATTTCTTGCTTACCCAAAAATTACATAAAAGCAATCGTTTGGAATCTGAGAGTAGATGACATATACTAGACTCAGATAAAAGCTTAACCAAAATAGAAAAGCAATCTGGTATTGCTGACAATATTGTCACAAAAATATTACATTTTATGAAGGGAATTTCTCAGAATTCAATAACAACATGTTTAGCAGCTAAATTGAGTTATTTGCATATAGTGACAAAGCAAAAATACAATAACCTCATTTTTGCTGCCTAATAGGATTTCCAATGCGGGGGCTGCATTGCTGGGGACATACTCATCTCCTTGCTTTCTGCCCAACATTTCCTTCCCTTGATGTTTTTTTCTTCTCCATCAAGCCTTTTCTCCCCTTTTGCTCTATTTTCATTATGCTTCCCCACCCCACTCTCTCTTTGTTTGTCCTTTTTCTATCAGTTTCTTATTCTAAAAGTGACTCCCACTGACTGCTATTAACCCATTCCTGGGTATGAGCAGAGAAAATGAACCACCATTTCTCATCTTTTTTCTTATTTGACCTTCTTTTCCCTCCAAGTCTGGCATTATTATTATTGTCGTTGCTATTGTTTCTATCCTGGCTACTTTTTCTAGGTCAGGTCAAAGGAATTGTTGGACTTGGCTGTTCACTAGGAGGGACAGATAAAATCCCACCAAATCCAGAAAAAGAGAATTATACTGAAGGTGTGCCTGTGTTCACGTGTGTGTGTGTGTGCATGTACACACATTCACATGTGTCTTGGTTATTTCTTTCTGTTCTGTCTAAATTATTTGGGTAATCACTTTAAATCATCAGGACCAGAAAGGCCTGGTGATTAAGATGGAGGGCTCTGACCTTAAATTCAGACTCACGTATGTGGGGTTTTTCACTTCAGGTGACCCCTGGTCATTGTCATCTGCTCACCCAAGTTCCTGCTGGGGTGTCCTTTGTCCCTCCCATCATAGGCTCTTCCAGTCAAGTGCCTCTTTGGACATGGAACTTAGGGAGAACCTGGGAGCTACTGTGCCTGTGACCTCATGTTTGCCCCTTCCTTCTGAGAGCTTGTCATGTCCCTCCCACACCACTGGGAGGCAGTGTGGCCGCCCATTGCTCCATCATGCACCCACTTCTCCTCTCCAAGTCCTGGGAAATGTCCCTCTCTCTCTCTTTTCTTTTACATCAAGTGCCTCTTTGCCAATGACTTCTTCCAAGCCCCTCTGCTTCTTTCAACCAAGCCCTGGCTCTCTTCTACTGCCTCTGTTAATCCTCTTTCTCCTCTGAGCCCAGACTATTGGAAACAAACCCAAGACATCTTTCAGGCACATCTCCCCTGAAGCAATGAAGAACGGGGCTTTCTACTGCTTGAATGGCCTGGGGAGGGGAGCAGTCATGTTACAATGGGGAGAAAAAGAGAAAATATAGGGGAAGGAGCCTACGAATTCATTTCAAAATGTTATCCTGCTCTGTAAGCACTAACCAAACATTTGTATTTATTTTTGCTGAAACTGAAACACTTCTTGCTGAAAACTGAACACTTCTTAATACCTTTTCCTGGCCCTATGTTACGTGCTTTCATTCTTGAGACACCTCACCTGTGACTCGGCCATCTCCTAGTTTCCTCATACTTCTCTTTTAAGACCTTTCTCGCTTACCTTAGTCCATTTGAGCTGCTAAAACAGAACACCGTAGACCAGGTGGCTTATAAACAACAGAAATTTATTTCTCACAATTCTGGAAGCTGAGAAGTCCAAGGTCAAAGTGCTGGCAGACCCAGTGTCTGGTGAGAAAGCACTTCCTTGTTCATGGACAGCCAGCTTCTCGCTGTGCCCTCACATGGCCAAGAGCAGAGAGAGCTACCTCTCGTGTCTCTTCTTATAAGGGCACTAATCCCATTTCTGAGGGCTCTGCCCTTACGACCTAATCATTTCCAGAGGGCCCACCTCCTAAGTTTATCACATGGGGGGTTAGGATTTTTTTTTTAATTGCAGTGTAGTTGTTTTACAATGTTGTGTTGATTTCTGCTGTACAGCAAAGCTATTCAGTTATACATATACATATATATACATTCTTTTTTTTATATTCTTTCCCACTGTGGTTTATCATAGGGTATTGAATATAGTTCCCTGGGGGTTAGGATTTAATATATGAATTTTGAGGGGTCCAAAACTTTCAGCCAAGAGCATCACTTTTTATCACTTTGGTTACTTTTTATGTAATAAATGTTGATTGCCTGATTACCATGTGTCAGCACTGGGCCCACAGTGGTAAAATGAAGCTATCCCTACAGTCTCCTGGATCACCCCCCCTCTCTAAATGTCGTTCACCACAGACTGCCCTGTGTTATAATAATTTCTACAGCCAATAATTGTAGATTCAAATTACAAGCTTAGCAAACCCTCCCAGTACACTGGGTCTGAAGCTCATCTTTGTATTTCCCAGAGCACACAGTAGGTATACAATAAATATTTGATAAATTAATAAATAGTAATAGTAATGCTAGAAAACATTCAAATAGATTTGAAGTGATAGAATTTTATTACAATGTTTACTAAAAACACTGTTTTCGCTGTGAAGACTTAGGGATAAAATAGAACCCAAGGTCTCTACAGTTAATTAGCAAGTGAACTAGTCTAAATTTCATTAGAGGAAGGAGACAGGTATGGATGACACACAGCACACACCTTGCCCTAATTTTCCTCCTGAAGATTCATTTTTTTTTTATAGGGATTTGTTTTGGTGGAAGTTTTCATCCTCCTGCCCCAAAGTTATATGTGGTGTGGTTTGAGGGGTGCACACTGATGTCCGTCAACTCCTTATCTACCCACGGGCTGATATTTGAAATTTCACTGTCAGAAAGGACTTCATCCTCTAAGGCTTTGATCTCTGTTAAATGACCATATATACATGGGGTGGGCACAAGGTGAGAATGAGGGCTTAGGAGGGAGAGGGCTTTGAAGAGAACATTCAAGTTTATAGTTAAATACTTCCTTTGGGAGTTTAAGTGAGTCTTCCTTAGATGGCTGAGATGTTTGGAGGAGAGATAGTTTACCAAAAAAGCCATTTCTAACTGAACTTAACTGGACTTTAAAATGCTCAGTTTTCAATTTGTGTCTGTGGATATCGTTCTAAAAAAAAATGTTCTAAAAATTGGAGAGCTCGAAAAAGTTACAATGGCCAGCTTCTGTTTTTAGAATTGAATTTTACTGCAGGTCTCCTCTTTCTGGCATAATACGTTTTGGCTTATTAAACTCAAGTTGCTCTACATCTCCCTCCATGAGATTTTCCCTTCCTGGCATTCTGTGTGATTAGGAGACTTTCAGTGCTGCTGTTCTTTTGACATTTATGGATATGAGGGCAATTAAAAGAAAATAGACGGGCTTTTCTTACACCTCATCTTTGACTTGTTTGCTCCTATTTCCCATTCCATTTATTATTGATAAGAGTGCTTATTTTCAGAGGTTCTGTGCATTTTATAAAACCAATCCACGGTTCTTGCTCCTGGAAGGGAGGAGGGTGGAAGTTGCTATTAAACCAGCGGCCCCTGACTTTTCAGCTGGTGCCACAGCCCTCATACCCTTGGTATTTCTGGGATACGGGGTGGGGGTGGTCTCCTGGGGGAGCAGGTTAGTGGGTGGTCTCCAGTCATTCAAGGTGACACGCCAACCACAAGAGTAGTGCTATTTCCAGGGTCACAACTCTCCCTGGTTGACTTGGGGGGGATTCAGTCACATCTCCTGGGAACCCTCACTTTGCAAGCTTTTTTGTTTCCTAGCAGAAAGGTCTGGCAGCTCGCCCTCTCTAGGCACAGGAAAACTGGAAATAAGTTTCTATTTTCCTCTAAGTGGGTAATGAATAAAGAGGAACAAAGTCACTCACTGGGAACAGCCAGACATCCCAAACCATCCACGTCTACACACTTTCAGTCAAGCCTGCTGTCTCCACCCGCATGGCTGCCTTCCCAACAATTAGTGAGGGTGACAGCCCGAGAGGCCAAAGGCACAAAGGTGCCATTTTGCCCCTGGCTCTGTGTCCCCAGTTATCTGGAGTGACCACGGGCTCAGGCCCACTTCCTCACGGACGGGAGATCCAGGGGTCTCCCTGGGAGCCTCAGCGGCCGGGGACCTCCCACCTCCCTCTGGTCAGAGGTCAAAGCTGCTCCCGCCCCATTCCTCCAGCTGCCTCGCCCTCGGAACCCCTACGTCCACACAAATCGTCCTCCCTCTGGCAGGCTCTCCCAGCGGTAGGAGACTGCTTTCCTCAGGCTGGCCGCCAAATGGCCCACTGGACCCGCCTGGCCGCCAAGTGGGAGCAAACACAGGATGTTGTTTTTGTTCTCAGAAGACCAAGTTCACAGCCACAGCCAAGAGTGTGGGAGGGGAAGGAGGAGGCCCTTCTCTGGGCATCAAAAGTCTGCCCCGTGGGAGTACCATTTCCCTAGTAGGAGTCAGTGAATTGGGCCCGGGCCCTGGGGTCCTACTGGGTCCTATAAAGAAGAGGACCTGCCCTGGGAGGGTGGCAGACGTTAGGCAAGCGCGTGTTTGGTTCAGGGAGATGCTGAGGCCCTACAGCTCAGGCCTGGGCCCCTCAGTGTGAGGTGAGTGACACCCCAGTGCCCCAAGGCTGACAAGTCCCCAGCAACATACACGTGCACACCGTAAATAACGTTCTCATCGGCAGCCAGCTCAGTTAGAGACGAAACGCTCCTGGGGATGATTTTTCAAGGCAACTGCTCAAAGATAAGGCCAAGGAAGCTTCTAGAACTTTAAGGGGTCGGAGGGAGAATCAGTCCAGCTGAAGATTTTTACTCAATATTCTAGGATTTAGTTTTGAGCCTATTTGACTTCTTCTGGAAGCAGCAAAGCAAGTTGCGGAGGTGGGTACAGGGCTTGGGGGCTGCCAGCCTGCCCTCCCTCTCCGGCTGTGGGACTGTGAGAAAGTCAGCTTCATCCTTCATTCAACAAGTATGTGTTGAGCACCTCTGTGTGCTGGGCTCACAGAGAGAATGAAAAGATGAAAGGGTGTAGGATCCCAGGTCCACAGGGCTTACACTCTGGGGGAGGGCAGGCAATAAATAGGTAATAAATAAACAAGAAAAGCAAGGAGCGTCCTGAGGAGCTTAAAGAGAGCAGGTTGTGGGGCAGAGCCATCTGGAGGCGGCCTCTGAGCACACCCAGGCGATGATGTGAAGTTGCCAGGTACGCACGGGGCTGAGGAAGAATGTCAGGAAAAGGGAGTGACTAGTTCAAAGGCCCAGGTGGGCACTGAAGGGTCTCAGACCAAGCCCCCTCTCCTCGCCTGCATGGTGACCTCACAGAGCATCAAAGAAAGAGCCATGCACATTGTGAGCTGTCAGGACCGAGTCCACAAACTTGGCCGACAGCACAGCCCCTGCATGGACCTAAACTCTGGTGGCCCTCGATTTCCGTAACACCGACCCCCATTTCAGTCCAGTTCCCCAGGAGCCACTCCTGCACAGGTCCTCCTGTGCCCACTTCTCACCCCCTCATTAGCTTAAGAGACCCCATCAGGACCTGCCTTCATGAAGTTGCCTGAACCCAGCAAGTTAAGGGAAGGGGTGTGTGTGTGTGTGTGTGTGTGTTCACCCAGGTTTACTTTCTGTTCCGAGCATATATTAATGCACAGAACATCTTTGGGATTCTGACCTCTACAAAGCCATGGAATCATGAACTGAAGAAATCCTCAGAAGTCCTTTGGCCCCGGCCCCTGTTTTGTAGCAGATCTCCCCCTAAGCATGAGTGTCATCCCTGCATTTAAATGTCTCCGTGGACGGCATCCCAGGACCCCCGGATTGCTGTCCTTCTAGTATCCATTCACCTTCCAGGCAGGAAACTCTTCCTTTCATTGATGCCCCCTCCTCCTGCAACTTATCCCCACATCCCTATTTTGGTCCCTGTGGAGGTGGAGGACGGCTGGGGATGACCATAGCTAGGCTGCCCTGAGATGCTGAACTACCCCGACGTCCTGCCTCTTCCCTGGGGGGAGGTGCCGGCAGCACCAGCAGGCAGAGCTGCAGAGCCGGCTCCCGTCCCACTGGCATCTCCTTGGGCCACGCGGGCTCGGCCCCTATAAACAACCACAGTCAGAACAGCAGGTGATGTCTGTCCAACTGTGGCTCTGGGCTGGGCTCTTGACAAGTGTTATTTCATGTCCATTGTCACAGCTTATGTGCAGTGGGCACTGCGGTTCCCACTCAGCTGATGAGGGAGCTGACACTGGGAGACGCTTAAACGACTTTCCCAGGACACATCGTGGAGCTGAAATTTGAACTCGGCTTGGATGCCAAAGTCAGTCGCTACCACTGAACATTTTAAAGCAATGACGAGCTATTCAGAAACAGCTTCGCCACTACTGCTCCCCCTTACCCCAGATCCTGCATATTGAGCAACCTTTGATAAGGAAGAAAGTATCAACACTAGAAACTTAAGTGTAAAAAGAAAGAGCTCCAGGATAAGAATATTGCTGCCATTGACGGAGAATCTCTTTAGGGTCAAGAACTTGACAGTCTCTCACTTCATACTCATCATGTCCCTGCAAGGTAGACATTGCTGTCCCCATTGTAACGACAAGGAAACCAAGGATCCTGCTGGTTGAGTAACTTGCCAAGTTGAAGAAGGGTTGCCGTGCCAACTCTGGAGGGTCTGCCTTCAAAGCTCTTCGTCTCGACACGTACTGACTCTGAAGGTCAATTCAGGTGGAAATGCGGGGTCCGGTCCCATTTCGTCATCACAGACCAAATGTCACGCACCCAGTCGATGAAGGCTTGCTCGCCGTGTATCATGTACATAAAGGGGAAGAAGGTCAGGAACTGACAGAGCTATAGCTACAAAGAAAAGGAACAAGAGTGCCCACCTTCTTCAACCTCCAGCTCCTCCTTGCTAGTTAAGATACAAGGTTTGTAGTCAAGCCAGGAAACTTGTTATCTGACCTTGGCGTCATGCACTGCAGCAAAACCTACCAGACAGGGAGCCGAAGACCTGACTTGAATCCTGGTTCTGACACTGACTGTGTGAACAAGGGCAAGTCGTGTCACTTCACTGAACTCTGGTTTCCTCTTGGATAAGATCGACGTCATATTAATATTCTGCCACCCTATTAAGTGTGTCATATTGTTGCATAATGATAATATATAAAGGTGTCTGCCTTGGCTGTTTCACAGGTTATTATGAAGATCGGCTGAAGTCATGTATGTGAAAGCATGTTAAGAGCAGAGGTGAGACGTATGACCACGAGGATGCTGATGGCAGCCGTTTGGAGACTTGTCACAGCTGTTGTCCCAATATCGTCACTCCCAGCTGACGGCTCTGAGAGCCAGTGAAATTGAGGCAGCTTTCCCTGGAAGAAAGCCCCAGACAGCAACCATCTTCAAGAGCAGGGCCTCTGGCACTTCCGTGGTGGCGCAGTGGTTAAGAATCCACCTGCCGATGCAGGGGACACGGGTTCGAGCCCTGGTCTGGGAAGATCCCACATGCTGCGGAGCAACTAAGCCCATGCGCCACAACTACTGAGCCTGTGCTCTGGAGCCCGTGAGCCACAACTACTGAACCCGCGTGCTACAACTACTGAAGCCCGCGCGCCTCAACTACTGAAGTCTGTGCACCTAGAGCCCGTGCTCCGCAACAAGAGAAGCCACCGCAACGAGAAGCCCGCGCACCACAATGAAGAGCAGCCCCCGTTCGCCGCAACTAGAGAAAGCCCGTGCATAGCAACAAAGACCCAATGCAGACAAAAATTTTAAAAATAAAATAAGTTTAAAAAAAAAAAAAAGAGCAGGGCCTCAAACAGGCCCTGTGGGTTGCATGGCACGGAGCAGTTCTGAATCGACTGCCCTTTGAAGTTAACTGCATCTTCTTGTTGCATATTTACTGTGTGGGCATTTTGGATGGTCTCTAATGCATCTGCCCTCAGTCAAAATCAAAAGCTAATAAAATAATTTACCTCACTGCGGCGTGGCCTTCCTTTTGCTTCTCCTATTCCCGCCTTCCCACCTCCACCGCACTTTTCCTTCCATATGTTGGTCCGTATGTTTAGGTAGGATGTGCCTGGCCGTCAGGGAGTATGTTTATTTCAGCTTTCTGGCACACGTGCCTGGAGCCGTGAGAGAAGGTGAAAACAATCGGGCCCAGGATATACTGCAGGGATCGCCAGTGACACCATAGCCATAACTTACATCATTAGCCAGTCGTATGTGATGTCGTGCTTTGCAGACTGGGCGTAGATGGGCGTCTGAGTGTGGACACGCACATTCCTGCTACCGGGAGCATTCATAGTCTTAGAGCTGCAGAGACCAGGTTACGGTCCTGTCCCATTACAAACCAGATGTGTAGGTTACTTATTTGACTCCCTTCTCTCTGGATGAGGAAACCAGGCTCGTTCCATTGAGCAGGGAATGGAGTGAGATCTGAAATGCACAGGGCCTGGTAGCTGTTGGTCCTCAATGGACACTTGTCACCTCTAAACCCAACAAAGAACACTGTCCTTGGACTGTCTGGGTGGACAGTCTGCTGTTCTACTCTTCTGAGGAGGTCGGTCATGACTGGTCACCCTCCTGGGTCTCAGCGTATCCGCCACCATGAGGACATGTGGCAGGGCCTGGAGGGAGGCATCAGCAGAGACGTGCGTGGCAGGCGTTAGTTTGGAGGGAGATCTGAAGAGGTTTTCCCGTTTTCCCACAAACCTCCTCCGTGACTAATGTAGAGGAGTACACCTTGTGGCCAGGGCTTGGCAGCCGTGCCAGGGCAGCTCTCGGAGGGCGGGCGAGGCTGGCCGGGAACCAGGGTGTGGGTGGAGCGTGAACAGTGGTGCGTCTGGCAGAGGCCACCACATCAAACGTGGGAGGACGGGGTGGGTCCCGTGCTCCCAGCTCTAGTTACTAGCAAGGGCTTTGCAGAATGCGTGGGTCAGAGCATCATCGCTGCTAGTTTTTACTTAATCCACGCTTACTGATGCCATAACTCAAGCTTGTTGGGAGGGCAGTTTGAGGTTTTCTTTTTCTTTTTAAGAAGAGAACTTTTGCTTTGATCCCCCTTAAGCACATTCCTGCCTTACTCCCTGGATGCCCCAGCCCCAGGGGAGTAATTTAATCCCAAGCATTAGCACCAGCCAGTCTGGGTGGTGGGCGCCTTCCCTGCCTGACACTTTGATCTGGGGATTGCAGGAGGGCAACCTGCTGCAGCTTCATTTTCTTCCTTGATTCTTTTCCAGGGCAAGGTTTTCTGTCCACCCCGGGTTTAATCTCGCCCCATGGTGCCTCTTGGCAACCAAGCCCTGCATTCAGGGCATCCTCCCTGGGGGAAGCACAGAGCTAGGAAGCGGACAGTCCTGGAAGGACTCGGTTCCCTCTCCTTGATCACCAGTGTCTTCTTTCTGAGACTCAGCCACAGCCAACACTGTGTGACCGTCCTACAAGCTGCGGTTCTGCTCTGCTTGACCCCTGAGGATATCACCGCCGCTGCAAAGGATGGCAGAAGAAAAACACTCGTGAAAGTACAGAGATCACTCAATCGTCTCTAATATGATCATTTTCCCTCATTACTGAGTCAGCCAAATTATCCTTTTGGCTAAAAGAAACAAAGTGTCGCTGTGTTTTGTTGACTCTGATTTACACTGACCTAAGGGACTAGTCTGAGGAAGAGACAGACGGTATTTTGTAGTCTCTCTGGGAAGACGGTGGCTGAACTTTCATTTTAGAATGGTAATTCTGGCTGCACAGCAAAGAGTGAGATGGAAAGGGACAAAACAAGGGACATCAAGCCCCTTTAGAGACTGTTGCAGTAACTCAGGCGAGAAATCATGGTGCCTGAACTAAAGAACCCAGAGTGAGAAAAGGGATAAATGGCTGGATCAGAGAGATATTTAGGAGGTAGGATCACATAGTTCTGTGGCTGAAAGGCAGTGGGAGGTGAAAGCTATGGGGGTAAGGGCGGTGATGCCTTTTTGAGATATAGAACATTCAAGAGAGATTGTTCATTTGGGGATCTGTTTCGTCTGAGATGGCTATGAGACACCTAAGTGGAGATGTGAAGTACATGGTTGGTAGACAGTCTTGAAAGCCCCAGAGAAGTTTGAGCTAAAGATTTGGGAGACCTTCCCACAAAGATAGTGAGTAAGTGGTAGTAGTTAAAACCACCCGGAGGAATGTGCAATCTGTGAGTTGGGAGGAGAGGAGAGGGAGATGAGATGAAGAAAGGGGAGCACTGAGACCAGAAATAGAAGCAATAAGTGATGAAATAACTATTGATAGATATACAGCAGAAAGAGATGGAAATAAATTCAGAGATTTGGTAAGTAATAATTTGTGCCTAGGAAGAGTTTGCTAAGTAAACATAGTTTCTCTATAACCAGCTTTACGATGATCTCTTATATTCATATTGGTAACAATCATCGGAGTTTTCTTTATTTCGTGTGGATGTTTTAATAGGGTGACATTTGAGAAATTCACATGATGCTGGGTGAATGGCTTCTACGTCAGATATGCAGACCCTAAGTCTGCACCAATGCAGTTGCTCTCACCCTCCCTGGAAGCCACTGGTATCCCGGGAAGAGCCTAAGTAGGCTTGGGAAACGTGTCTAGAAAAATCTGCCTTCTCTCAGGGACTCCCCACCCTCCCTGCCTCTCTCCTCTCTCACTACCTCCACTCCTGTGTCTCTGGGTCTGTAAATGCTTGACCTCTGTGGACAACACCTGACACATACAGGTGTACAGGAAGAGCTTACAAGTGATCAGGTTTGGCAGGAACACAGCGTGTGTGTGGGAAAGTGACTCAGTGAGGATGAAATGGTATCGGAAGCTGGGACTTAATAGGTTGCCAACAAAGTGCTTTATGTACTAGAGAGACATGACTTAGATCTGTGCTGAGAAAGATCCCTCAGGTCGTAGAGTGGAGGATGAATTGATGGGGTGTGAGATGGAGGGAGGGACGCTAATCAGAAAGATGTTTAGCAATCCGGTACGAGATAATGACAGCCCATGTGAGAGCAGGGACAGCAGTAAGGATACGGGAGTATGGATTCCAGACACGGAGAAGGTTGAGTGACAGAACTGGTGCCTGATTGACTTGAGTGATGAGGATAACAGAATTGATGGAGATTGTTCCTGCTCAAGCCATTCACTGAGTGTAACACCCTTACCTAAAAAATGGAAGAGTAATGGCTATAATTTCTCATATTCATACATACTCTTAGAAAGGATTTTCCTCTGTTATGTGGCCTTGTTTTACTCCGACCCTCTATGGAAGTTGCCATCGCCATAGGCTACTTCTGCAGCTGCAGCCCGGCCACGGCACAACTCCCATTCCATCCCACGTAGCCCCAGCCATGGGTCTTAGACTCCTGATTTTGAGAAGATTCACGCATACTTTATTGAGGCCAATATGACAGAGAGCCAACAGAATGCTTCCCAGTTTCTACAATTCTTTTTTTAAAAAAATCCAGTGAGTTCGTGCTGCTGAATGCAAGAGTTAGGTGCTTCTTGACCGACAGCCTCATGAAGCCCCCTGCCACAGGTGCTCCGGATGACATTCTGGTCTTAACACCCAAAGGCCATTCCAAAATTCATGTTTTCCTGCCTCTTCTTTGTCTAGGGTAACATTCAAATAGATGCATACCTATCATTTTCTTTTCTCTTCCAAACAACCCTCAAGGTTAGGTAGGGCAAGTTATTACTATTCTTCCCATTATCCCTCTGAATGAAAACTGAGGCCCAAGGTCAAACAAATGCACGAGTACTAGGAGTAGATTGGGGGTTGGGCAGAAAAGTTTGGCCCTTGACATATGGAGTTTGAGGTGCGTTTCCGGACGAAGACAACAGGTAGGCAACTAAATGTTGGCGCTAAAGCGCAGGACAGAGACTGGGATTGAGGATACAGATTCGGGAACTATCTGTTTATGAGGGCAGTTAAGCAGAAAGACAACAGCAAGCGACTTTGAAATGAGGTGATGTACCAAACTTGGGTTTTCCTCTAAAGTAGAGGGAGAAAACAGGTGGCCTATGGGCCCGATTCACCGTATAGACATGGTTTTAGGGATGGAATTAGAACAATGTTGTAAAAATTCAGAATCAGCACATAGACACCGGATTTCCAGCATTTCCTTTAAAAGCAGAAGCTATGGCAGCCCAGGGTCCAGGGTCTCACAATTCGTCGATTTTGAGGAGTTGAGTTTCCTTCACTCCCTTTAGACAGAACATTCTTTCCTGTTTTGCCACAGGCCTCACTACCCCTAACTGTACTCCTGGCTTGCATCATCTATTTACCTTTCTCCCCTGCAAGGTTTCGCACTTGTGACCATCACCTAGGGCCCCATTTGGTCAGACTGGCCCACTTCTGGCTGTTTAAGTTCCTTCTTAAGATACATGCCAAGACCAGGCAGCTCCAGAGACCCCTCTCCAGCTGCAGGAACCTTCAGAAATGATGCCGACCCTTCAGTATTTTCGTCTGGTCATTGGGATTACTGCCTTAGTAACTCAATGATCTTATTTGTGAAGCCTGTCTCTCTGACTGGGCTCAAAGCTCTCTGAGAGTAGCACCACACTGATTGCTTGTTGGTGTGTCCAGTATAAGCATTGCGCCCCGCATAGAATGGACACACAAAAAGTGCTGATTTGGTATATAGTCAAAGTGCCTGCAATTCACAATTGACAGACTCACCTACACTCATTTCACCTCGAAGAGCCCAAGATGACCCAGCACCTAGTCATAAAACCGGCGCTCCAGCCAAGTGTGTGAAGTCCTATGGGAGTCCTTGCAACCCTCGGGCTTGCTCTGTGGAGCCTCCAGAAGTATGACAGTCACTCATGGGCCACGGCAGACTTGAAGGTAGAAGACTCTGCCTGTTGGGTACCAGGGTAACCTCGGGATAAATTGATTGAAGGTGTCAGAGAGCACTTCTGATTCCTCTGAGAAAGGAGACAATTCAATTCAACCAACATTTACCGGCTGCGGACCAGGTGCTGAAGGCGACAGCCCTACGGTTATGACAGTGCAGAAACGGAACACAGAGTCCCGGGAAAAGTAACTTCAGTATCAGGAATGCTGCCAAGCAAACACACGGAGAAAGGACATCTGATGTAGTGGTAAGACCCCTCCCCACCCCACCCCCCCAGGAAGTCCCCTTAGAAGAATTGATGCTTAATTTAAAGGTGAGTAGAAGTTGGCTAGTGAAGGGAATGGAGGATGGAGAAGAGAAGGATTCCTGGCAGAGGGAGCAGCACATGCAAATGCCTCACATCGGGGACATATTATTGGAGGAACTGAAAGAATCTCATTAGGATGACAGTTAAAAAAAAATGTGAGAACCAGAGGGAGGCAGAAGCCATGTCACGTGATCGTGCAAACTACGGTGAACTTCCTGGATTTCATTATGAGAACGCTGGGTTCTGAAAGGGTTATTAAGCAAAGGCGGAGGAGGGCACAGTCAGATTTTAATCTTTGAAATAGCGCTTTGATTGCTGTGAGAAAAATAGAGTGGGGAATCATGAGCTCCCAGGTTGTCCAGATCAACCCTCCCACTTAAAGCACTCAAAAATGTTAGCTAAATATAAACAGATCTTCTTGAAAGGGGTCAAAGATTTGACAAGATAATAAGGACATATCAAGCCAGACTTTGAGAGAAAGCAAGATAAACAGGGCACTAAACCACTTTTGCTCTGAGGTAATTTACCAACCCAGGGGAGCTTGATTTGATGCCCTCATAGGGCAGAGTAGATAGAATTTAAAACCCAGAACTTCACAGTATAGGAGGTTGTCTCAGACAGGCTTCTCTAGAAGGCAGAGCCAGAGGCAGCCCTAAGGCGATTTGAGAGATGCAGGCCCAGGGCAGTGAGAGTGAAGGAAGTGAGGAAAGAAAAAATGTTCATCCGTGTAATGCCATACATTCCATGCTGGCTACTGCGTCATGACCAGCTAGAACTAGACATAGCTGGTTACTCAGAGGATGTATTTAGGTAGCACGTGGGACTCCCAGGAAAGGGATATAAAAGTGGCCCACACCTTGGCATTGTCCAAGTAAGAGAGGAACTTACCTGTGTGGCTTCCTCCCATCTCCATTTCCCACGGGTCAGGTTTCATCCCACCAGGAGTTAACATCCTACGTGTCTGTGTTGCATCATCTGGACCCTCAGAGGCCAACCAGGAAACAGATCCTACACCTTTCCATGTGGTGGTCATCTAAATTCAATAGAGAGGACATCCCAGCGTGGACAGAGTGCCAACCAAGAGAGAAGGGAAAGGAGGTGAGATTATAAGACAGTGCATTAAGTTGCTGTCCAGTGCTGGAGTCTAATAGAAGATCCTCTTCCCATAAAACCAAGAATACAAAATGCTACATAATTAAGATCAGAGTGAGCCAGCATTTCCCATTCTACTCCAGCCTGCCCATCCCCAAAGGCTGAAGGAAAGTATCCTTGGCACTGAGCAAAGCAGGGCTCAAAAAAATAAGTCCCTGAGAAGTTGCAGCCACAAGCAGTCCTTCTCATGTATTCTCAAGCCCAAATCTTATTGTATGTGTTATCTCCAAACCCTTGGGCTATGATTTTAATTTAAAATATTTTTAGACTAATAAAGCCTCTTGGTATCTGGCAAAGGAAATGCAAATCCCTCTTGAAGAACGTGCCTTTATTCTAAGTCACCAAGGATTTCCAACATAATTTTCCATAAAACCAAGCAGCTTACAATAACGAGTGACCATTATCTTGAGAGAAAATCAGCAGAAGCAGATACATGAAGATTTCATATATTGGAATTATTATATGCAAACTATAGAAACTCTAAAACAACCACATTTAACACAATGAAAGATACGCTTTAAAATATATGTAAGGGGGGCTTCCCTGATGGTGCAGTGGTTAAGAATCCGCCTACCAATGCAGGGGACACGGGTTCGAGCCCTGGCCCAGGAAGACCCCACATGCCGCGGAGCAACTAAGCCCGTGCACCACAACTACTGAGCCTGCACTCTAGAGCCCACAAGCCACAACTACTGAACCCACATGCCACAACTACTGAAACCTGTGTGCCTAGAGCCCATGTTCCACAGCAGAGAAGCCACCGCAATGAGAAGCCTGCGCACAGCAACAAAGAGTAGCGCCCGCTCTCCGCAACTAGAGAAAGCCCACACAGCAACGAAGACCCAACGCAGCCAAAAATAAATAACTTAAATAAATAAATTAAAATATATGTAGGGAATAGGGAAATTTTTTTAAAGACTTAGCAGGACTAAAAAGATAGAACTTCCAGAAAAATTTTAATACTTGAAAGTTTAAAAATAATGGATGTGTATAAAAACATATTAAACCCAGATAAAGAGATGACTGGTATACTGAAAGACAGCTAGAATAAATTAATCAGAATGCAGCACACATACAAAAAACATAAGATATTTTAAAAATGAGAAACTAAGAGATATGGAGAAAAGAATGAGAACGTCTAATATACATCAAATCAGACTACCAGAAGGAGAGGTGAGAGAAAATGGGACAAAAAGCAATATTTATGAAAATTATGTCTTAGGATTTCTCAGAACTGATTAAAGACACCAGTCCACAGATTCAAGCACCCCAATTAATTCCTAGAATGATAAATAAAAAGAAAGACAATCTTAGACACATTTTCATGAAAGTGCAGAATCCCCAAATATAGAGGATCTTAAAATCAGCCAGAAAAATGTATTTTCAAAGGAATGATAATAAATCATATTTATACCTGATTCATTAATGACTTCTCAACAATTATAATGAAAGCCAGAAAACTATGGAATTATATCTTCAATGTGCTGAAAGAAGCCCCTTGTAATTCTATACAATAATACATTTTGTTAAAAACAAGAGCAAAGTAAAGACAGATAAGCAGAAATTGAGTTTGCCACCTATAGACACTCACTAAAGAAAATTCTAAAAGATGCATCCCAGTTAGAAGGTCTGAAATATAAGAGAGGTTGATAAGCAAATAAAATGGTAAATATGTAGGTAACCAAAAAAGGTTGAGGAGGGGAGAAGGCAGGAAGGGAAAGAGTCACTGGGGAACCAATGGTGGTTCTTAGAATAGGAAGATGGCAGAGTCTTTTTATTTGGTTATAGGTCATGGAGGCGGGCTTTACAGGTGGCAATTGGTAAACTGACCTAAGCAAACCCTAAGGAAGAAGGAAGGTAACCAATCAACTGAAAAGAGGAAGTTATCTTTCAAGTGAGTTTTTTTTTTTTCTTTTAGATAGATTCCTGCCCACATTTTTTTCAATAATTTTGTGACACTTTATAGACTCTGTCTAGCCATTCTACTTTGGAGATGATGGGTCAACATCTTGGATGTGGGATGTGAGGGGAAAATTTGGCTGAAATATCTGCAAAATTGGCTTAGGTTCCTCCTTCCTTTTACCAGAAAAAAAAAAATCATGTATTTCTTAGGTGCCACAGCCCACAGCTAGAGGCCAGCTGACCGAGGACTGGCCGAAGCTCACAAGAAGTCTGTACCCCAACGAGGAGGGCGGGAGGAAAACATCAGGAGCGCTGGCCTTATGTTGTAGTGGTTTTTGTTGGCAGCATCCCAGCGCTGTACCCAAATTTTATGTGTTTCAGCTCATACTTGGGAGGTCACTGAAGAGCAAAAGGAAGGTGAAGGATTTGTATGTACTGAACAAACCTTCAGCTTGTGTTTGGATCAACTGCTAGCTATTTCTCTCTGGGTGAAGTTGAATTATTAGAAGACATTCAGCTCTGCTCCAGTGGGTCCTCCAGAAACCCTGAGAGGGGATGGCTCTATTCCAGACTTCTGTGGTGCTTTGGTTTTAATGATGCTGTCTCCAATTCACGGATCTCTTAAATATGCTAGAAAAAGGGGCTCCTTGTAACTTTTTTTTTTTTTTTTCAGTGACAGGGAAGATAAAGAGTGAAGAAGCACAGAAGGGAGGGGTTAGGGAGTAGACATGTGAATAACTACAGGAGAGCAGAGCTGAGGCTGCCTTCAAGAGAAGCTTAGGTTAATTAGGGAAGCCAGAGGGGAGCATTTGTGGGTGCAGGAAATAACTCTGTTTGGGAAGGGAGAAGAAAGGACAGCAAGCTTGGGGAGGTAAAGGAGTTAGTTCCTCCCAACCTGGGTATTTGCCAGTAGCCTTAAGCCGACTGTCAGACAGAGGCAGCTTTGGGTAGGGGATGGGCAAACTGGGTGAAGGGGGACAAAAGGCATAAACGTCCAGTTATAAAATGAGTAGGTCCTGGCAGCATAATGTACAGCAGAGCAACTGTGTTTAATAATACTATATTGTACATTTGAGAGTTACTAAGAGGAAAGATCTTAAAAGTTATCATCACAAGAAAAAAATGTTTTGAAACTATTGTGTGGTGATGGCTGTTAACCAGACACTATGTGAAAATTTCACAATATATACAAATATAAATCATTCTGTTGTACCTCTGAAACTAATACAATGGCACATGTCAATTACATCTCAATAAGAAAAGAAAAAAAATAAGAATATAGTTCTTTTTAAAATTAGCATGTGGGCTTCCCTGGTGGCACAGTGGTTGAGAGTCTGCCTGCCGATGCAGGGGACACGGGTTCGTGCCCCGGTGCGGGAGGCTCCCACATGCTGCGGAGCGACTGGGCCCGTGAGCCATGGCCGCTGAGCCTGCGTGTCCGGAGCCTGTGCTCTGCAACGAGAGAGGCCACAACAGTGAGAGGCCCGCGTACCGCCAAAAAAAAAAAAAAAAAAAAATTAACATGCATGGGCAAAATTTATCAAAATAATTTTGTCTATAACCATTTTGCCCACCAAAGGGCTTATCTCTTAACACACACACACGGAACAATAAACATTTGTGTTACATATTCTACATACTAGGGCTGCAACGTAAATTTTGTATATAAATTTACAAAAACCGTGATGAAGTTCAATTTTGGAGGCAGAAAGTATCCCCAAAGTGAGTATAGAAGGTATAGCAGAAGAAGATATAGCAGTGATTCAGCATGATTTCATAAAACATACCATTTCTTAATTAAGTGATCAAAAATTAAGTGACTCACAAAGATGCAAATGCAAACCAAAATTATTTGTGCACATAAACTGCAACTGTAACCAAAGTTTTGAAATAAACTTAAAAGAGAGGCAACCTCTCACCCTCCCCTTAGAGCCGAAGAGTGTTTTGCTTTAGTGGCAGCTGCACTTGTAAGTTCATTTAATTTGTCTTCTTCCACCAGCTGCCTCAGCTCATATATTGCAACTTCCATAAAGTCTTCCAGAAGCTCTTAAAGTACTTGAGCTCCTGACCATGGGACGTGCTCATATCTTCAAATTTGTTTTAAGACACCTTCCTAAGGCATCCTAAAGGAAGGGCTTTAAGGTAAGAGAAAGCAATGAACCAAAATCTGTTTTTATTTATTTATTTATTTTGTATGGTTGAGGAGGATTTATTTATTTTAGAAGCAAAAGCATTTGGGTACCTTAAAGAAAAATGGTGGATAGGATAAGATTGACCTTTCTCTGAAAGCCTGGTTGATGGAATTTGAGCTAACAAATTTACCCTAAAACCAAACTTCTCCGAATTTTGAAGGCTACCTGTGAGCTTGACTATCGGGACCATAATGTAAGTTAAAAGAAAATGAGTTCATATTTCTTTGGCTTTTCTCCAATAAAACTACCCTCAGTTTGAAGGAGAAGGCTTCCACTGCCTTCTAAGGAGAAGGAGAAGGAGAAGGAGAAGGAAAAGGTGTTGGTTGAGTTGGCAGTGCACCAGGATACATGGCCAGGGTGTACTGAACATTGATGTTAAGACACAAAGAACAGCAGAAAGACAATGGGCTGAATTTAAACGGAGAGTAAATCATTCTCTAATTTGCTTCTCTTGGAACAATGTTAGATGTTATTATGCCTGTTCACCTTGTGGTTAGGTCAAATGAGTTCCGAACTCAATAAAAAGGACAAGACTCCGAGTTTCCTTGAGATATTTCTTGAGTCTTTTTTTTCTTTCATTTTTATCGAGATAGAATCCACATACAGCATTATGTAAGTTTAAGGTGTACAGCAGAATGACCTGACTCGCCTATATAGTGAAATGATCGCCACAATAAGTTTAGTTAACATCCATTTCTCATGTACATACAAAAAAAAAAGAGAGAAAAGAATAAGGACTTTATAGTGTATCTTAAAATCAGGAAGTGTGATGTCTCCTGCTTTTTCCTTCTTCCTCAGGACTGCTTTGACTTTTCAAAGCTTTTTTATGGTTCAGTACAAATTTTAAGATTGTTTTTCTACTTCTGTAAAAAATGTCACTGGAATCTTGATAGGGATTGTATTGAATCTATAGATGGCTTTGGGTAGTATGGACATTCTAACAATATTAACCCTTCCAACCCATAAACACGGTAGGTATATCTTTCCATTTATTTGTGTCTTCTATTCTTTTCATTAATGTCTTGTAGTTTTCAGTATGAAGATCTTTCCCCTCCTTGTTTAAGTTTGTTCCTAAATATTTTATTGTTTCTGATGCTCTTGTAAATGGGATCGTTTATTTCTACTTCAGCTAATTCACTATTGGTGTACAGAAGTGCTACTAAGTTTTATATGTTAATTTTGTATCATGCAACTTTACTGAATTTGTTGATTAGATCTGACAGTTAGTTAATGGAGTCTTTCAGGATTTTCTCTCTATATAAAATCATGTCATTGGCAAATAGAGACAATTTTATTTCTTCCTTTCTAATTTTGATGCCTTTTATTTCTTTTTCTTGACTGATTGCTCTGGCTAGAACTTCCAGTACTATGTTGAATAATAGTGGTGAGCCTGGGCAGCCTTGTCTTATTCCTGATCTTAGAGGAAATGTTTCAACCTTTCACCTTTGAGTATGATGTTAGCTGTGGTCTTGTCATATACGGCCTTTATTATTTTGACATACATTCTTTCTATACCTAATTTGCTGTAAGTTTTTATGATGAATGGATGTGAAATTTTGTTAAATGCATTTTCTTCATCTATTGAGATAATCCTATGATTTTAACTTTCATTCTATTAATGTTATATATCACATTTATTGACTTGTTTATGTTGAACCATCCTTGCATCCCAGAGATAAATTCCACTTGATCATGGTGCATGATCCTTTTAATGTGCTGTTGAATTTGGTTTGCTACTATTTTATTGAGATTTTTTGCATCTATGTTCCTCAGGAATATTGGTCTGTAGGTTTCTTTTCCTTTAGTGTCCTTACTTGGCTTTGGTATCAGGGTAATGCTGGCTTTGTAAAATGAGTTTGGGAGTGTTTCTTGAGTCATTTTGAAGTCCATATGTGAGATAGGAGTGAGTTTTGCATCCTCAGATCTCAGATCTCTGAACTTAGCGGCAGTGGTCGTGCATGATTCCTGCCTAAGTGTGTAAACTTCTGTGAGCTCCCAGCCCTTCTACATCTGCTTTCTTCTCTGCTCTGCATTGCTCCCAGAAGAGCCCACGGCCCACAAATGCCACTGGCAACATGAGGATGCTGAGTGACACTGACCAGCGACAACTTTGCCATCTTTGTTGGCAGGTGACGTGTCCCCAGGCTTTGTTTCACTCCAACACAGCTTTGGTTACTGGCTTCCGACTTTGTTAATGACCACTAAATAGCCATTGAAAACCAGATCAAATTGGACAAGCTCTTATATACCATCAATTATATCAGATAGGAAATAGAATTCATATTTCAAGTCATATCTATTTAAAAAATTTTTATACACGTTTGTTTTTATTTCTTACTAGGCACTGTATTGGGTACTGGAACTCCTATCTAGACTATTGTTTATTTATTAATTCAATCAACATTTATGAAACACCTACTATGTGCAGATATTATTTTAGACACTGGAGATAAAGAATAAATGTTTAAAAACCTCAGCAGATGTCCTTGTCCTCAAGGAGCATATATTTGAGAGGATAAGATAAACAACAAATGAATATTTAATATGCTAGGTGGAAATGAATGATATGAAGAAAAATACAGATATTTCTCAATTTATGATGAGGTTATGTCCTGATAAACCCATCATAAGTTGAGAACACTGGAAGTTGAAAACACATTTAATACACCTAACCCACCAAACCTCATAGCTTAGTCTCACCTACCTTAAATGTGCTTATAACACATTAGCCTACGGTTGGGCAAAATCATTAACACAAAGTCAACTTTATAACAAAGTGTTGAATATCTCATGTAATTGAATAGTGTACTGAAAGTGAAAAACAGAGTGGTTGTCTGGGTAGAGAGTGGTTGTCATTGTATCAGTAGGGCTGACTGGGAGCTGCAGCTCACTGCCCAGCCTGACGAGACAGGATAGGAATACATATAGCTCCCTGGGAAAGATCTGAGTTCAAAATATAACTTACAGTTTCTACTGAATGTGGATGGCTTTTGCACCATCATAAAGTCGAAATATCGTTAAGTCGAACCCTTGTAAGTTGTGGTCCATCTGTAATGGATGAGGGGACAGAGAGTCATGACAGTTTAAGGGAGGCCTCTCGGAGTGAGAAAAACTTGAGAAAGGACAGCTGAGCAGAGACCTGAAGGAGGTGAAGGGATAGGTGGCACAGACATTTGTGGGAGGAGCATTCGAGGCAGAGCAGCAGGAAGTGAAAACTGAAGAAGGTGGGATCTGGAATGCCAGATCTGATGATGCCCAGGGAAGTGGGCGTGGCTGGGGCAGAGGGAGCTGAAGCTAAAACCAGGGAGGGGCCTGTGTCGGGTTTGGGAGGCCTGGCAGGGCCCAGTGGGGATGCTGGCTGTGTGCAGAGGGTCAGAGGGGCTGCTGTGTGCAGGACGGAGCCCAGATGGCATTGCTTGCCTGTTGCAAGGCCACTGCCTCATCTGCTTGTCCCATATGAAAAATGTGACGGCAATCAGGTAGGAAGTGTGGGACTAACAGAGTAACACAAGGCGGGACGCCTGAGTCTGCCTTCTGCTTTCTCCCACTTACCTGGGGAGTGACTTACACTTCTCTGAACCTAGTTTTCACACACAGACAGAACAACCTAGTGATTAGGGACACAGGCTTTGGGTCTAACGGAGCTGGTTTCAGTTCCAGTTACAATACCCAGTAGCTAAGTGACCTGGGATGATTTTTTAGACCAAGTCTCAGTTTCCAGTTCTGTAAAATGGGGGTTAGGCTAGTGTGTAGGGGCTGTTGTTGGGGATCAAATGCCATCATACACGAGCAGAGCTTTACCAGAACGGCTGGCACGCAGAGCGGAGAATAGCGAAAAGCAGAGCACAGGAGCTGACTCTGCAAAATGGAGTCATAGTGCAAAGGTTAGTGTTTGTTCTACAGAATTTGCACATGCGTGTGCCAAACTTGACAACACGTGCTATGAGAGGTGTGGGAGTCCATTCTGAAGAGGGGGTTTGGGAGAAACCTTCGTGCATATCGTGGAGCCAGGGCCCACGTGGCACAGTCCTTTTCAACTAGACGACTGGCCAGGGGCCAATCAACTGGGTGTGACATTTGGCCTTGACCTTTAAAGGATGGACCTGGCCACTGACTTTGCCCAGAGCTTGGGTGGGGCCAGGGTCTGTGGACACCTTCCACCCTCCTTTGGAAGAAGAGGGCTCGTTTTCCCAACAGAAGGTGTGTGCTCCCTGAACCCACTTGTGTGCCCTTCCCAGTCTGGATGGGGCCAGCCTTATGCGATTGGAATTCCAAAGACTGAAGCCTTTAAAGGTTGCATCTTATGATTGAAAAGCCTGTGGCACTGAGGACATTCTCTCACTCCATCATTCTCACACCGCAGAGATGCCAAATAAGGTGATTATAGAAATGTTTTCCCAGTTGAATTGGATTTGAGGCTCCATGGGACTCTTTCACCAAGTGCGGGCCATCCTCTTTTTCAACGCCCACAGTCTCTAGCCGTTCTCAGCAATTTAAATAAACACCAAAGTGTCATCCTAAAGAGATGTGCTCAAAAAGTTTTATTAGTTTGGATGAATTCTTCCTTTCTTACTTTTTTTGGTTTTGGTTTAGTTGTTAAAAATTTAACACATATTTTCTGTCCTCGTTTCGTCTTTTTATTTTCCACTGGGCAATAACAGAGAACAGCTTGCAATGTATACTTTGTTTGAAAGATGTGGTTTCCAATGATTTAAACACTAGATTGTCAGAAGTCTGAGGCCCATTGACTCTGCAGTTAGTTTATCAGGCCAGTTGGATAAGTCACCTTGGGTCTCTGGGCCTCAGTTTCCGGATCTATAAGATGGAATCAGAATTATATCCTCCTGCTTTCACTTCTACAGCAAGTGTAAAACAGGGATTTAAAAATTCTCTTTCATGAGGTGTTTGGGTGCCTTGGAGGCTGGGACTGCAGAAATGCAATCAATTATTATTATTTCTTCTGAGGAATTCAGTTTTGAAGATCTTCTTGACCAATGCTTACAAGGCATAGAAACAAGAGTGTTGCCCAGGGACAGAACACCGGCTTGATCTTTATTTTGCAACATAGGAAGATGCTCATGCCACACGAAAAAGAGGTAGGCATTTGTGACTGCAGTGTCCTGTAGCTCCTCCTGAAACTTGAGAAAAGCTAAGTGGAGACAGTACTGCACTAATGCTGGAATGACCCTGATTGTTCCATGACTGTTTATCCTGGGGACTCAGTTTTCTTTCTTATCAATCTCCTGTTTGTTCTTTTCTTCCTCCATGGACTAGCTTTTCGGTCTCCTTCCTGGGATTGCCTTCCTCACAGTTCTGACTCTTTAGATATTCACTTAGCTGGTACCTCAAGGGTTAATGAAACCTTGTCTTGTACAAAGATAAAGGGAAATTGAATATGGTGTTAAAACACACAATTGAGATAGGTTCATAGACTATTAGAGATGGAGGGGCCAGCAGACCAATTTAAGACGCTGGGTCACACAAATAGTTAGAGGTAGCTCTCAGGCCAGACCGTGGTTTGGGGGGCCCAACTTGCTTCTCTTGCTTCCATCTGCTTTGATCAGAAGTGACATCCGCGTTGCTGATTATGTGGTCCCAAATCTGACATCCGGAGGGGTGCTGGGATGGAGTTGCTCATTGGGTGTTAAGAACTGAAAGAGTGACAAGAGAAGAGCAGGGTACATTCCAGTACGAGTGACGGCGACACCTGAACCAGGCAGGTCGTGAGTGCCTGACGGGGGTCCACACCACCTTAACCAGCTGGGGTGGGGTGTTGGCCCTGGGCTCGCCACCCCAGCAAAGTGCAGACACTTCAGAATGATGTCCAAGGGGCAACATTCACTAATCGGTGGTCGTATCCTTCAACCGTGTTAGCAAGAGGAAACTCCTGCAAAGTTGAAGATGGATGGAACACACCCACAATTTCGTCCTTCACACACAGAGATCCTCTCCCTCCTGGCTTTCATCTCCATTAGTTACACTACACGCACACTTCAAAGCTCGCTCAAGTCCATCCCCTTTACGCAGCTCTGCCATTTACCTGGTCCAATTCCTTGCCCTTGTCATCTGTACTTGGATTTGTATCTTTTTTTAAATTATTTTATTTATTTTTGGCTGTGTCGGGTCTTCGTTTCTGTGCGAGGGCTCTCTCTAGTTGTGGCAAGCGGGGGCCACTCTTCATCGTGGTGCGTGGGCCTCTCACTATTACGACCTCTCTTGTTGCGGAGCACAGGCTCCAGACACGCAGGCTCAGTAGTTGTGGCTCACGGGCCCAGTTGCTCCGCGGCATGTGGGATCTTCCCAGACCAGGGCTCGAACCCGTGTCCCCTGCATTAGCAGGCAGATTCTCAACCACTGCACCACCAGGGAAGCCCTGGATTTGTATCTTTAAAAACTTTTCTGTATTTGGAACACTTCTATTATATATACTCCTGGTATAAGCTATGTCCCCTTGAACTTGCATGATAGTTTTTTATGTACGTGTCTTCCTGCTGCTCTGGACTGTGAGAGCTGATTGAGGGTAGACACCCTGTAGAAAAATACAGGTTTGGGGTCAGTTTGAATTGGGGCACTGCCACCCTCTCCCCGAGTGAGCTTGGACAAGGCGCTTCCCTCTCTGAGCAGTTTCCTTATCCATAAAGTGAGGATAATAATACGTACGGTGGAGGATGGAGAAGGGGCCTGGCACAGGCTGGGCTCCTCCGGGGAAAGCTCTGGTGGGTCATGTTGGTCCCCCTATAGCACCCCTCCTAGGGCCCCTCATGCGGTAAGAGCTCAGGCCGTGCTGTCTGGTTGCGTAGACGCACCATGGGAATCACGTCTGCACCCCGTGGGCAGCACGGGGATGGTGGCGCCTTGCAGGGTGTAGACAACCAAGTCCCAGACTAACAAAGCAGGGCTTCCTCCTGACCCCAAGTTCCTGGAGCTGCCTGTGTGACACCAAGCAGCCGTGGCCAATGCAGGGGACAGTTCCCACTCGCAGCCCAGTGGAGCTGAACTCCTAACAGTGGCATGAAGGAAGGGGAGTGGCTCAGAGTGACAGAGAAACGAGACCCACTAGAAACAGGATTCTTCTCCGGGACCTTCTGATAGAGCGATGCCTGGAGAAGGGGCAGGGACCCCGTTGGCCCAACGAGAGGCTGGTGGTTCGTCTGGCAGTGTCTGTGGGCGAAGACTGGACGAAGCCTTCGGCAGTATGACGCGTCCCAGCACAAAACCCAGCCTCATGACCTACCAGCCATCAGAGGGCCAGGCCGAGGCCCATCAGATAGTCTAGTAACTCAGGTTCCTTCAGATCAAAAGTCTTAAATCTAAATACAGACTCAGATATACAGTCACCGCTCAGTATCTGCAGGGGATCGCTTCCAGGGCCTCCGCAGATACCAAAACAACAGATGCTCTAGTCCCTTATATAAAATGGTAGAGTATTTGCATATAACCTACATACATCCTCCATATACTTTAAATCTTCTCTAGATTACTTATACTACCCAATACAATGTAAGTGTTATGTAAATAGTTGCAAATGTAATGTAAATGCAATGTAAATAGTGGCCGGCAGACAGCAAATTGGAGTTTCGCTGTACGGAAATTTCTGGAATTTTTTTCCTAAGACTTTCAATCCATGGTTGGTTGAATCTGGGATGGAGGACCCACAGTATGTGCAGCGTCTGTACCCTCCTGTCGTGCTTTGCTTGGTCTAATGAGGACATCACTTCGAGTCCCCGCACTGGCTGAGCAGCGGTAGGGGAAACGGCCAGTTGTGTTTGGGCTGATGGTCCAGAAAGAAAAAATCCAAAATGGGCACCGTGAAGAGTGGGGGATTTATGTGAAACTAATTAAAGTGATCAGCTTATGTTCTGAATGCAGGTTCTGTAAAATTCTTGGGGGAAGTGAAAGCCGTCTAAGCCACCCTTAAGGCCGAGAGATCCATCTCATAAGAAACATAGACTTTCTAGAGGTTTTCAAGTGATCCTTTGACGTTTGTGTGTGGCTCCGAGTGTTTACATAAGCTGTGAAAATGATAAAGGTGGCGTCCATCTCCACCCTCACTCCCGCCTCAATGTTTCCATGGACGTGGTATGACCAAGGAGCACACCAGCAAGGGAAGCCACGTGCAAGTATGAAGAGGTTTTGTAAATCCCTGGTGTCTGGTCTTTGGCCAGGTGTACGATCACCCACTCCTGTCTTGGAAGGCTATAAAGTGCCTTGCACAGAGCTCAGACTAACAAAATTAAGGCAGATCTGATGGAAAGCAAAACAGGTTGAAACTTGGGAGGCAAAGCGACCTTGGGGAAATTTTACTTGACTCCTGCCCCACATCTGTTTGGGACTCTCTCTTCCAGATGCAGCCCCGTCTGATGCCACCATAGTGCAGGGGGCATCCCTCTGGGCCACAGGTGAAACCGTTAGCAAAGGCCAAGCAAGGACCCTATCTATCCATTCAGGTTGGATTGGGAGTTAGTGCCACGCCTTTTTAATAATCCTGGTGTTCACACCCTTGGGTCCAGTCTGGTCCCCACTCAGGCTCCGTCGTCCCCCTCATACTGGGACAGCTCACACCCCACAGAGCACGTGCTTATGGTGTTAATACCATGCTTGTCGCCTCCCTCCCCGAAAACCCCCCCAGGTGATGACACGGGTTTATTTTAGGCATAATATCGGCTACCTTCCCGTACGGTGCAGTGATTGCTAACAAGGAGACCCACCAGGATCTGATTAGGGAGATGCTTTCATGGGAAACCAAGATGTCCACCTTGCTCGTCCTGAAGTAACTGGTCCTTCCAGTGGCCGGTTTGCACCTCCTTTCTACCCAGGGAGATGTATTGATATTTACAGAAACCTTTGCTGGTCTCTCTTCTGACGAGTGGCATTGTGTTAACAATCTTCCCTTTTGCTTCCATTTCACAAACGTGCTCTGGGGCTGGAGAGAGAGGTAGGTGAGGGAAGATGTGAGAGGGAAAATGACATGAGATACTACTTCTGCAGGGGAACTAGACTCTCAACATGAGTGACACAGGACGTCGGAACTCCAGGATCTGTATCTGTTCGACATCCTATTCCCAGCATCTAAAATAGTGCCTGGGACAGAGAATGCCTTCAGTATAGACCTACTGACTGAACGAATGATTACCCAGTTACTACAGATTCAGTCAAACCAACCCAGCACGGAGCAAATCCTGTTGCCCGAGATGGTTCATCCGCGGTCATCAAGCCTGGTGAATCACCAGCACCCCCGGGAGCCTTACGAAAATACAGATTTGCCATCACGCCCCTACCAATCTAACCAGAGTCCAGGTTGGTGCCCAGGAATCTGTATTTTTATAAAGCCCCACTCAGGATTCTTAGGCCAGTAGGGCATGGACTAGCTTTTAGGAACCACCAGTGTAAGTCCTGACATTAAACAATAGCCCCTGGGCTCTTCCTTCTTCCCGCTATCAAGGATGCACATACACATGCGCCTACACTGAAGAATCCAAGAGACCAACAGATGGCTGTACAGACATAGTTCTGCGCTGTAGTAAGTATATTACAGTGTGGGGTGGAACAAATCCGGATGTGTTTGTGACCAGACTCACAGGGGCACAATCTGACTTGCTGGTTTGAGAAGAAATGATATCTCAAGCTAGTCATTTAAAAAATCACGAACTACACTGAATAATTGAGGGGAAGGCCATCTTAGCAAAGAGGACTAAAGGATTCCACCAACCCACGCCTTCATCTGGAGCCCAGGATCTGCTGGCTGGGCGGTCACGCACATGAAAGATGCTCCGTCCTCACACAGGACATTGGGACCCCCGCTGAAACAAACATACCAGGGGCTGGTGTGCCCACCGAGGAGGTTACACAGCCAGGAGGAAGTATCCCTGCCCTATCACAGCAGGCAGAGTGAAGCTGTGAACGAATCATAGAAACGATTCCAATTCCGGGAGAACAGGCCAGACGGTGTGGCCTGGAGCAGACCGAGGGCACGAGGCAGTCTCTTAGCAGCTCTGACTGTAACTACTGCAGAGACTGGGGTAAACCTCAGGCTGACAAAGCACCTGGGCGTCTCGGATTCTTGACGTAGCTCCATCTCAGGGCTGAGCGTTTCCAAGAGCCGTAAACCACCCTGGAAATTAAAGTACCCAGATCTTTCCCCAAAACAAAAATGAAAGCCTGGCTCTTAATCATTCTCCCCTTGCAGGAGAATATTTCTTTTCAAGAAGATTTCCTTTTATTTCTGATTTCTCGTCATCATGACAGAACAAAGGGGCGCTCCTCCAGCCAACAGAGACAAATTCACTTTCCTTCCCTCTTTCCATCACGTCCTCTGTTCACTCCGATGCCTTTGGTCCTACCTCTCAGGCCTTGGTTCATTTTTCCATTTTTAAAATGACCTCCCCCAAGGAGGTTCCTTTTATTTCTTCCCTTAGATGGGAACTGGGGAATCCTTAGAGGGTCACTGCGGTGTAGATGGCAGGAAGTGGCCCCATCGTACTTGATGACTGTCACCTCCCTTTTGTCCTGCTTTTCTTGTAAAACCAAGTGATGAATAATGGATGCAGTGGCTGAGCCTGCATTTCAGGCTCATTAGCAGGTACCTTGTCAGAAATTGCTTTTCCCACTTTGCCCGCTCTGCTCTCCCAGGTGTGCTAGGGTGGGGTGATCCCTTTACTGTTCATTTTGCATCCTTGCTCTGCGTTTCTTTCTGGCCCCTTGTCACCTCCCATTGTTGCTGCCGGGCCTCATTCTGGTGTCACTTCCTCTGGGGAACCTTTCCTTTTGTCTGCGTTCCCCCCTCCCCCCTGCTGTTCTCGTTGTTATCTTTCTTTTTAAATTAATTAATTAATTAATTAGTTAATTATTTTTGGCTGCGTTGGGTGTTCGTGGCTGCGCTCAGGTTTTCTCTAGTTGCGGTGAGCGGGGGCTTCTCTTCGTTGCGGTGCACAGGCTTCTCATTGCGGTGGCTTCCCTTGTTGCGGAGCCAGGCTCTGAGCACACGGGCTTCAGTAGTTGTGGTGCGTGGGCTCAGTAGTTGTGGCTCGTGGGCTGTAGAGCACAGGCTCAGTAGTTGTGGCACACGGGTTTCGTTGCTCCGTGGCATGTGGGATCTTCCTGGACCAGGGCTCAAACCCGTATCCCCTGTAGTGTCAGGCAGATTCTTAACCACTGCGCCACCAGGGAAGTCCGTCATTGTTATCTTTTGAGGGATTTGAATCCGCCCTGGTGATGTAGACCTTTTTTTTTTTTCTTCAGAAAATATTTAATGATGCAAATTCTTAAGACCTTTCCTGTCCTGTTTTTTGTTTGGTCGTTTTCTTTCTTCCGAATTCTTTTTTCTTTCTTTGTGAACTTTTCCTGCTGGGGTTTTGGAGACACCTAGAGTCATCTTTCTGTTCAGAGTGGTTTTCATTAGTCACCTGGTTTCTAATCAATAAATCCTCTTTTGCCAGAAGACATTATACCTTATACAGACTTGAAGGAAATGTCCAAATCTGAGCGTACCATCTTGCAATTTAATGTAACCAAGACGTTTCACAGGCTGCCATCATTTACCTCCAGTGTTTAGAAGAACTGGCTTCTAACTAGCTATGTCACCAGGTGAAAAGAAATCAGACCTTCCAAGTCTCAGTTTTTCTTACCTGTGAAATGATAGGGGCTGGATAAAATAATTGCTAAGCTCCCTTACTATTTAAAACTGCTAAAATTCTTTTTTTTTTCTTTTTTTACTTCTTGGTATTGTACTACTTTTTTTAAAAAATTATTTTTTATTGAAGTATAGTTGATTTACAATGTTGTGTCAATCTCGGCTGTACAGCAAAGTGATTCTATTATACATAGATGTACATTGTTTTTCGAACTCTTTTCCATTATGGTTTATCACAGGATATTGAATATAGTTCCCTGTGCTCTACATTAGGACCTTGTTGTTTATCATTTTATATATAGTAAAAAATGTGGAAATGCTTACGTTTTATTCTTGCTGTAAGAATATCAGCATTTTTCTGCATAACCTTTTGGTGTTAGATGCATTCTTTCCTTTCCATCTGTAGGCAGCTCAAAAACTCATCTGTGATCCCATGCCTGTATGGGATTCCAATTCTGCCTTTGTCTGTGTTGCATTACCAGCACGATCTTTCTTCTCATACATACGTGAACAGGTAACACACGTACACATGTGTACACACAGTGTTTATGTTCATGCTGACTCCGATGAGGAAGAACAAACACGCAGAAGCCACTAAAAGGTGACTTATGGGACGCACAGGCTTTGAGGAGTTGCTGAGGTGGCCTTCCCAAGTAAAGTTTTGTAGAATTCTTGCTTGTGTAGGCACTTGTTTACTCAACTCTGCTCAAACCAAACAGGGAAATATTTGCAGTGCTCTCAGCAAATTGTGTGGGTCAACAGCCCTAAAGAGTATCTTAAGCCAGATTAATCAAAAATGAACCACTCCAGCCATCAGTCTGATGATTCCCGTACTAATTTCACAAATAGGGACACTTGAAATATCCCACTTACCACGTTTCCTGGGATTTAGTCACCATGATGGTCGTATGGGGGAACTTGGGCAAGGATGTTCCTCCCCACTTGACAGAGGAAGAAATAAGAGCTCAGAGAGGGTCCGGGACCTGCACAAGTGCCCCTCTACAGTAGGATGGAGAAGCTCCTGGCTAACAGGGAGCTGTCGCTGAACACGGCAGCCTTTGGGTTTTCTAACCTGCCCAAGTAAACCCACGCCCTGCCTCTCCTCCCCTCACAGAATATAAACACGCAGCTCACTACCTGGATGATGTGGCAGGGAAGAGACCTCATCTTCCCTTGGCCCTGAAGCCTGCAGAGGTGCCATCACAGCGGGCCTCCTGCCAGCAGGCTCTGAGTGCGCTAGAGACAGTAGGTCACACCTATTCCCAGCCTCTGCTGTCCCAGCCACGAGGGCCAGGCGCAGGGTAGGGACGAGGCCAGGGGAGTGCAGGGACCCTGAGCTGGGTGCCTCACTCCTCCACGCCTGTCCCCTCCTCCCCTACCCCCAGCTCCTTCCACTGAGAGATAGTAGAGCTCATACAGGAGAACACATGACTTTCTCATTATCCTAACTTTTCTTTGGTGAGTATGAGCTAGCCTCCACCCACCAGGTTTTACCCCAGGAACATGGACCCTCTGATCTGTTTCCCTTAACCTCCTTTCGCAGTTGTAGACCTCTCAGAACCTTGCAACAGACAGGGTCCTGGCTAACCTTTATTCGATCCAAAAATATATGGGCCTAGACACAAGTCTTTGGAGGTACTTTATACATAATAATCCCAAACTAGAAGTCACCCAAATGTCCATCAAAAGGAGAATGGATGGATGAACTGTAGCCTAGTCATACAATGGAATACCTTAGAATTAGAAAGCAAGAAACTGTGGATACAAACAATGACATGAACAGATCTCAAAAACATCCTGAGTTGAAACAATGAGCCCCTACTATGTGATTCCTCTTGGCTGCATCCCATTTATAGGAAGTTTCAGGAACAGGCAAAATGAACCTGTGGTGATAGAAATCGGAACTGAGGTGGGGAAGGGGGGTGGGGTGAAGGGAGGGGAGCAGATTGGTTAGGACAGAAGCATGGGGGTCTTTCCAAGGGTGATGAAACTGTTCTCTGTCTTGACTGGGGTGGTAGTCACACGGTTATATGTAATTATCAAAACTCACCAACCTAGCCAATTCAGATCTGTGTGTAAATTATATTTATTGTGTTTAAATTATCCTTCAATTTGAAATATAGATAGTCTTTTAACGAATGAGTATCTGCTCAAACCATTGCATAAATACCACAAATGTCTCTTCAACCAGGCCTCTGTCGCCCTGACGTAGCTAAACGCCCCCCTCTTCTGGGCTCCCAATTTATATCATTACTATATTTGCAGGCAGTGTTGAAATTTGTCTCCCTGCAAATCTGAGCTTTTTGTGAGCATAGGGTCTAGGCCTGGCATAGTGTCTGGCCAGGCTGGCATCTGTCAGATCCAAAAAGCCCCCGGAATTCTCATCTCACCTGAGGGACACGTGGAAGAAGTAGCCACCGAGGATTCCGTGGAGAAGCTGATGTCCATGTAGCTGAAAAGTAAGGTGAGGCTCTTACTGTGGGTGTGAGGCTTCCCCAGAGGGCGAGGGGGAGGGGCTTTTCCACACTGGGGGACATTTAGAGGGATTGAGGACTGTGTTCAGGGTTTGCTACCCCTGCAGAGTATGAAACCAGAGCAGGCGGCCTCAGGAGGGATGGAGTGAGGAGAACATCACTCCTTAGATCAGCAAAATGAGGAAGAACTGCTGAAAACTCTGCCTCACTCCCCAGAAGAAGAAAAAGAGAAGGAACAAAAATGTTCAAAAGAATTTGGGGGCTGAAGGAATGTACTTCTGTGTGTACACCGGTCTGAATGAGCTGCTGAATAAATCAAGGTGCGTGCCTATTATCTACTCAAATGGAAGGCACTGGGCCAGGTCTGGGCTGGGCCAGGCGTCAGGTGGGCTCCAGCACAGCAGGACCTGGTACCAAAGTCCAGCTTTGATGTGGCCAGCGGTGCTGGTTTTTTGGAGCCCTTGGAGGAAGAACAAAAGGCAGGCAGTCCACTCGGGAGACCCAGAGTTTCTAAGCTGGAGGAGAAGGCAAATCAAGAGGAAACAGTAGACCAGATAGCAAAAAAGGGGGCGGGGGCTCAGGCAGCTTGTGGCCCAGGTGAATTTCCCTGGCAGGAGTGGGCGTGGCTAGTTCTGGCCTGGTGACCTCAGCATCTGCCCTGGCTTCCACTGGGCAGGGCAGCGCCGGGCTGGGGCGGAAAGGGAATGGATGGCAAGAAAAGTTCCTTCCTTCATGGAACTTACAATCTGGTTGTAAAGACAAGACAAATAAGATGAGATTGAAATTGATTCAAGAGAGGAACAGAAGTCGCAGAGGGAGGTAGGATTCATTGGTAAGTGATGGATGAGCGTATGAGGGCGAGAGTCAAGTCAGTTCAGCCCATAATCACAAGCTGGAACGCCTGCAGGGAGTGGACAGATAACGTAAACGAGGGGCTCAAGCCGAGTTGCGTTCCTTCATCACAGCAGAGTACGTACAGACTAATTAGCCAGGAGGACTCAGCACTTCCTCAAAGAACTATGCCCTCTCCCAGCTTCTCAGTCAATCTGTTTTCTTACTTGTGATGGAGACGTGGGTCCCGAGAAGTATCCCTCACAACAAAGAAAACTACAGCTGCACTCATCCTCCTGCAGGGGAGACCACAGGGAGGGACAGGGGAGGTGCCACCTCCAGGGGGCGTGCCCAGGGGAAGGGGCAGCCCCTGGGGAACACCAGCTAATTTTGGCAGTGCGGCCATGCGTTCCCACTTTTCAAGAGATGCCGAATAGAGAACAGGCTTGTGGTTGCCAAGGGGGAGAGGGAGTTGGGGAGGGATGGATTGGGAGTTTGGGATTAGCAGATACAAACTTTACCTAGAGAATGGATAGACAACAAGGTCTTACTGTATAGCACAAGGAACTACATTCAATATCCTGTGATAAACTATAATGAAAAAGAATACAAAGTTCAAGGTGCGTGCCTATTATCTACTCAAATGGAAGGCACTGGGCCAGGTCTGGGCTGGGCCAGGCGTCAGGTGGGCTCCAGCACAGCAGGACCTGGTACCAAAGTCCAGCTTTGATGTGGCCAGCGGTGCTGGTTTTTTGGAGCCCTTGGAGGAAGAACAAAAGGCAGGCAGTCCACTCGGGAGACCCAGAGTTTCTAAGCTGGAGGAGAAGGCAAATCAAGAGGAAACAGTAGACCAGATAGCAAAAAAGGGGGCGGGGGCTCAGGCAGCTGGTGGCCCAGGTGAATTTCCCTGGCAGGAGTGGGCGTGGCTAGTTCTGGCCTGGTGACCACAGCATAGTAAATCAACTATAGTTCAATAAAATAAATTTTCTTAAAAAAGAGATGTCTAAAATCCAGATTCCATGGGAAATCTCTGAATTTTTTAACTTGGGCCTTCATTGTTTTTTACACGGTAAGCCAAATAGAACATGTTATTAGCCACCACCTTGACCTCTTTTTGAGAGAGTCAATCTAATTTGAGGTAAGAGATAAAATCTCTATTCCAATCACAATATTGGCTTGGGAAGATGGAATGGATAATGTAGCTGAGTACCAGCCAGGCTGTCCTGCTCTTTGGAGTCTAGGTGTAGAGACATAGACTCTACAGTTCGGTATCCCGGAGAATTCCAGCACCTCCCTAAGATGTCTGCATATTCCTGGCATAGGAAGGAGGAGGTGTCTTCTCCACGTGATCAATAAACACTGGACAAATGAATGAACACATCAACCCAAAGGGAAGCCCAGTCTCCCCAGCAATAACAGCAAATGCGTCATGTACTCCAGGGATTCAAACTCAGTAGAATTTCTAGAATGTTTTGAGGGAATAAGAGCATCATTCTCATTCACGCCAAGTCCTCCACTGTTCTTTCTCCCCCATCCTCATGGTCCTTAGCACCTCTCCCACCTGTGTGGTCTGGGGACTCTAAAATTTTTACCATCTTTCATGCAAAGCAACTCAACTCTCCTGACAGCAGCCTTGGTACCAACCAGCATGCAGGCCCAAAGGAATCTAAGAAGGCTTACCAAGGAATTTTCTCAGGGAAAGACAGTTCCCTTCCCAAGAGGAATTCCGGGGCCAACTATTTAGATAGTAATATGTTGCCAACTCATTACATGACAGTAGCCACTAACGTTGTTTGCAGCTCTTGTTTTTTCCCAATTTGATCCTTTTCCCGGGGAAGTAGGTTGATAAAACAAACGAGAAGAGCTCCAGACAGAAGACCTCAGTAATCAGACAACTTATGGGAATTCTAACCTAACTTGTAGGTTAGACAGCTGAGCCTCAGACACAGGGCTCTGATTCTGTCCTGCAGTTAAAGCAAGACCATCAAAGCAATTGCTGTAAATGATCTCCTCTGGCTTCATCCTGATTCTCTCCAAGTTAGACTGTGACTCTTCGTGTAGGTCAAGAGTTGGCAAGCTTTCAAGGGGAAGGCTTTAGGCAGCGATCACAAGTAAGGCTGATCTGGACCCCAGAAGTCTGTGTTGGGGAGCCCACAATGAGAGTTGACCCTGGGTCATCAGATAGTTGTCAAATCTCCCTCTATTTATAAGGACATCAGCCATTGGATTTAGAGCCCACCTTAACCCAGAACGACCTCTTCTTAGCTAATTACATCTGCAAAGACTGTATTCCCAAACAAGGTCACCTTCTGAGGTTCCCTGGTGGACAGTCATTTTGAGGACACTGTCCAACCCAGTAGAGTGGGTATTTATCTGCTTAGGTATATCTGCTAGCAATATCAAAAGCAGATTCAGAAGTCTCTGGATTCTGAGTTTTAGTGAGGAACTCTTGTCTTGGGACTGGTTTTCCTAAATAGCATTTAAGGACCCAAGTCTACTGACTCTCTGGGCATCAAGCCAGACTTATCTTGTTAGGGCTTGATTTTGGCTTGAATTATTAGTTCCAAACATTTACATTTGGCTTAGGAAAGAAATATTTCTTACTCAGCAATACTGAGACAAGGTTACCAACCTCAGCATTAAATTTACATTTTAGCCGGCTTCCAAAGTAGTTCTGGAAGGCTGGAAGGCAACCCTCCTCCATCTTTCTCCGATCAAATACCCACAAAGACTCTGCTTACATTTAATTTTTATTATAAAGGCAGAAACAGTGAAACAATATATGCTAACCACATGTTACTAGCCACAGTCAAGAAAAAGCTTTTATTCCGTGAGACTTAAGCTCTATGAACATATGTCATGTCATGAAGTGATCGCGAGAAAAATGTTTACAAATAAGCACTTGCCAAACCTCCTTCCTCCGAGCGTATAAACCAAAATCATGATTGAAATCTGAAAGACAGGGAGACTTGACCTGAGAACTTACCATCCTCTGCCTCTCCTTAGCCCTCCGTGGGTGACTCTGCTTTCCCTTGTCCTCTTTACTCTTGCGTTTCTTCTCCCTCCATTGCTACCTCTGTGAGAGTTTAAAGACATGAGGAGGAGAGGCTGTCTTCACTGAACCTCGAGCATTCTGTCCTCTCCTGAGAAACTTGTAGCCAGATAGGAGGTTCCAGATGTTGGGCTAAGCACAGGCTGTAACTTCCATTCCTCCCCAACACATATAAAAAATATTTAAAAATATATTTATGAGCACATGCACAGAAATAAGAAAAGACGAGGAACAGAGCAGTCACCCCAAACGACAGAGGCAGAAGGAAGCCCACAGCTATAAGTGTGGGCTGCCCCATATTCCTACAAGGGACCAGGTCTAAAGAAAGGCAAACACTCAGGGAAGGGGATGGGGTCTCCGTCCCAGCAGGAGTTGGCGGGGGGCGGGGCCTGGGGGTGAGAACTACATTGCCCACCCGCCGCTGGGCCTGGTAGCAAAACGCTCCCATGTGTCTGGGCCGGAGCCCGGCTGCCACATGGTGTGGGAGCCCAAACTCCCATCCCTGCCAGCGCCCAGGCTGAAGTCACAATGAGATCATCTCTCCAGAAACCCTCAGACCCCGCATAAGTAAGGGAGAGGACCCCAGTGAAAGTCCAGCAGCATTAAGGACAGGCGGCCTGCACCAACGAGGACCAGCTCACAACTGAGGGAAGTACACATCCTCAGGGAACAGAGGAGGAAACAGCTCCATCAGGAATGGGTGACTGTAGAAAAAATAAGTTAGAAAGTCTGGAAATGAGGAACAGAGTTACTGAAACAAAAACTCAAGAGATGAGTAGAATCTGAGTACAGTTTGAGAGTGAATTCATGAAATAAAGATGAAACTGAAGGAACCTTCCAGAATGGATCACACAGAAACAAAGAACAAGAAAATATGGAAGAAAAGCTAAGGAATGTGGAGGGTTAATCTAGAAGTTCCAAAATTTATCTGCTGGGTTCTAGGATCCTTGAGGGACGGTGTTTGAAAAGTGATGCCTGAGAGTTTTCCAGAAGAAAAGACAGAGGCCTGAGGCCTTAGAGAAAATGCCTCACAGCGTGCCAAGCAGAATACATGTTTTTAAAAAGCCACACTTGGGTACGTTTTGATAAAAGTTTGGGACATAAAAGGGTAAAGAGAAAAATCTTAAAATCTATGAGAGCAAGAGGGAGATGGGGACACACACACACACACACACACACACACACACACCTCATAAAATTTCCTCTAGACGTGCAAATTTAGAGAGTAAAAAATTCCTTTGTCTCAAAGTCGGATCTTCCAGGGAAACATTTTGCAGTGTTAACTACCATCTCTCTTAGTTTCTGGGTCTCAGTGGGAACAAGGGGCCAGCAGCCATTCTAGGACTCAGCTTCTCTGTGAATCGCCCAGCTTGTGTGTTAAAACTCCTGCTGCCCTTTTCCCACCAGCCTCAGGAGACAGCACATTGCTCTCCTCACTAAGTCCTAGAAGACACCTTTTGAAACTGGGCAAATAAATAAATCAATATTCTTTGAGTTGCTACTTTATTAAAAACAACTTTTTCCTCCCCAAATTCCCAAGACATTTCTCTTCACTTTTCTACCCTCTGCAGACCCTTGAGCATATTTCTAAAGAAAACCTTCCCCCAAATAATATTTTTAGAAAGGTTTCCTCTTATTTTCCCTTGCTGTTTTTTTTTTCCTGTAGCAGAGTGTAGCACAGGTTCTCTAAACAGCTCAAGCAAATGTAAATATAAGTAGAGATTTAAAACTGTTTTCTTCTTTGATTCTATGAACTTTTATCCTAATCATTTATATCTAAAATGATGTATCATTAGAGAAATAAAGAAAGTTTTCAAAGAGTGAAACAGACCTAAGCTTTTACGTACAGTACTGAGGGGTGTTGTACAATATTTAGAGAAATTTTCAAAGAGATGAGCTTTGTAATGAGACGGCTGGATATATTTTGTTTCATCTTCCAACGATGGAGTAGGCAAAAAGAAGGTTCGGGAAGGCTGTATTATAGTGAGTCAGCAAAAGCAATGACTTCCTAAGTTCAGCTGTCCAGAGATTCCCCTCCTTATCTGTATCACCCTTTTTGAGATCCACTGGATGACTCATCGTGGATGAGTGATCGTGGTCTGGGGGAGGTCACTCTGGGGGGAACCAGGACCCAGCATTCACAAAATCCATCCCCAACCTCCATGCACTCCTCCTGGCTGATGTCCAGGTGACACTCGTCGTCCCCGCAGCTTGCAGGCATGTCTTGCAGACTTGCTGGGCAGCCCTGCAGAACATTTGCATGGTGACCGGAGGGACTCATTCATGCCCAGTGGGGCATCCTTCAGCGGGAAGAGAGCCTCTTGGGACAAACTTGACAAGGTGACAATTGTCATTTGTCAGAATAAGCAGATGGTTTTAGGTGTAGCCTCACACCCGTCCTACATTAGGTGCCTTACATATACTTGTGGAATTGGTTCTTTAATTAGTGAATTTGGGGCAAGTATCAAAGAGGGGAACCTCCGAGTTGTCAACTGAAAAAAAATGCACAACTTAAGAGTTGTGAGTTAAGTTTTATTCGGGACAAAATGCGGACCATAGCCCGGGAGGCAGCATCTCAGATAGCTCTGAGGAACTGCTCCAAAGAGATAGGGGGAAGGTCAGTATTGTATATGATTTTAGGGAAGGGGGGACGTGCAGTCAAGCACACATTTTGGCAGAAGCTTGCTGCTAGCCCTGAGGAGCAGATGTCACTGTTAATGATTTGGTGCTTTTCTAGATACGAGGAGATGCAAGAGTCGGGCTCATACAATCTTCTCCTGGAAATATCTAACTATCTAAGGACCTGTTCTGTCAGTTTTCCCCAGAGCACAGAGTGCCTCATTCCTGACCTCTACCCTGAACTCCTTTCAAGGGGTGTTGAAGGTCAGCAGCTTTAGCAGCTCAGGATTTCATCCTTGTAGAGGTAGATGGCAAGTGCCAGTTTGTAGCTGGCAAAGTCAAACTGGAGGGCATATTTGTGCAATTGTCTCTGAGTCATTGGAGGAATACAACAGGTATGGCAAAGCGATACCGGGGTGGGGAAGAGATTCTCCCTCTTTTACCAGAAGTTACCACCGTGCCGCCATATTGAAGTACCAAAGGATGGATGGCCCCTGCAGAGGAGTTTCAGCCAAGCGTCCATTGGTGGTGGACCTTCGGTGGCCTTCAGCTCCCAACAGCAGTGGAAGCGGCAAAGGGTCTTCATGGGCATCAGATGTCTTACCAGCAGGGGTCATTACAAACATTAGGAGGAGGAGAAAGTTTGGCAACTATGACCACCGTCACCTGGGAGGTGGGATGGCTGGGACTACAGGCAGACATGACATACTGAGAGGGACTCCCATGTCTGGATGGCGCTGGGGGGAAGGGTGTATGTCAGTCGGTGTTCAGGTGCGTGAAACTGAACATATCCTAAGCTGTTTTCAACAAAAAGAGGACTCAGGACCAGGAATTAGGAATGTATAGAATCCTTGGGAGATCTGGAAATCAGGATAGAGCCCAGAACAACACCAAATTGGCCCACTGGAAAGAATCACTACCTCTGCTAGGGAGGTGGTGGTCAAGAGACTGCCACCAAAGCGGCAGAGTTCAAAAACACATCACCGAGTACTGTCCAGTGGTCGGGAAACACAGTGACTTCTCTGCACCCCTGAAAGTGGTGGCCGCACCCTGATGCTGAGTCAGGGAGCCCAGCGTCACCAGCACTGTAGCTCCCAGGGGCTGCAGCCGAGACCACAGGCTCAGCTTTCTTGTTGTTTTGGGGTTCTTTCTGCCTCTAGATGGTGTGGGCTATGAAATGTGGACACTGTACCTGCTTTACAAGATTATTTTGAAGATCTATTAAAGTAAATTAAGATGAAGTAAGGGAAAAGTTCAGCTGTTACGCAAGAACAGTCATTCTAGGTGAAAAAAACCCTTCTTTCCTCCAATGAGTCAGAAATAAATCCTATCGAGCAAACTTTAGACGGGACCCTCTTAGAGAAAGTCTAGTAGCAGTGAGTACTTGGCGTTTATGATGATAAACATACCTAGTGCAATGTGAGTCCTTTCCTCCAACGGCCACCATCCCGGGGAGATTTAATTAACTTTTAGCAATATCTCCGACTTACAGCCCCAATGTGCTCTTTCATCTGAGAGCTGGCATCGTCCCCTGCCATGACCTGGAGAAAGGAATCATGTACCCCTAGATCATCCCCCAGTGGAGAGTCTGCTCCAGGCATATCCCCTGAGAACCAGCCCTCCTCCAAATCCATCCCCATCCAAACAACTCCCACTTCTGAGGGTGTTGCCCGTCCCACCCCCATCCTGAACCCAAAGGAGCTTCCAGGTGTTGAATTAGTCTCACGGTTTCTGCCGAAAGAAGTGCTTAATTATGTTAATATATGAATATAATGACTTACTCTCTCGGTTTTAGGAAACCTATTTAGAACAGACCTGAAAACCGACCTTAGAATTCACCTCTAACAGGATTTTATATATTAGCCAGTGTGGTTAAAGAAAGGGAGAAAGGGAGGAAGAGGGGAGAGAAGGAGAGAGGAAGGAAGACAAAAGAGGAAAAGAGCTCCATGCAGATCTGTGCTTTCTATTTAAAGACATGTCAGCCCGGAGTGGGAAACAGAGCAAGCCTGTCTGGACAGATTTAGTCTAGATTTACCACAGGGAGCTGGCTCTCCCTGACATGTCTTGACTCAAAGCCAGCTTCTCTGCCATCAGTCACAGCTCGGGTTCCCCTCAGCTTCCTCGGATGAACCTGGAGAACCGTCCACTGCTCTGATCACACGGGATCAGTAAGAACAACAGAGTGAAGATACGTCCCCGCTGAGCCCAGGACTGGGGCTGCTGGGGTCTCCACCCCAAGCAGTTCTCATTATACAACGCAGTCCCCCGCAGTCCTGTTTCTTAAACTATCCCGGGGCGTTTATACAAACAATCTGATTGGCTAGTGGGGGAGAACATCCCAGAGGCTGATCTGTGTGTGGAAGAGGCTCTGGAGGGATGTGACAGCCACCTCCTCCCACAAACACTGGAAATTGGACTGGGTTTAGCGCTGCGTGCAGCGGGGCTGAGGCTCTGCCCTGGGTAAGTTTGAAGGCACTTTCCCGGGTGTGGAACAGTTTAGCTGACCTGACCACTTCCCTAACGACAGCATTAGGCACTTCAATGGCACTTTGTGGTGCAGTGTTTTCCCCTGCTTCCATTGTACTCTCCAGCGCGCTGATCTGGAGAGACGGTAAGCCGTTTGACAGAAGTCCTGCCACCAGTCGGCGGCTGAGTGCAGCTCTTCTGCCCAGTGACTCAGTCATGCAACAAACCCGGAGAAGCGGGATGAGCTGAGAGCGCGAGGCCGGGGAAAGAGTCAAACCCAAGGCAGGTGCTACTCAGGAGGAAGAAAAATACTTTCTCGTGTGTTTTGCCAGACGTGGCAGACTTTAGCACTTTTCCGTTATCCTCCACGGAAGGTTTTCCAGGTCTTTACTATAGGAGAGACGAAACTGTGCTTAATCCCATCACAAAACCGAGGCTGGCGTGATGGTCTGGAGAGTCAGCATCATTTAGGACCTCACAGGGGCTGGTCAGAGGCAAACGCCAACTGCAACCCATCTTTTTCCTGCAAGATGTGGAGAGGTAGTTTCCCCTCCCCGAGCCCCGGTTTCCTCATCTGCAAAGTAAGAACGTTAGCACTAGTCTCACACAGGGTTAGAAAGCAGTGGAATAACGTTTAGGAAGTATCTTAAACGGTAAAGCTGTATACATAGTTATCATTCTTAAGCTGGTTCAGAAAAAGAGCAGAAGTCCCCCAAACAGACATTTCAGTGACTGCGAAAATCCAAGACCAGCTCATTAAATTTTCTCCTAATGATACCACTGAACTTTAAGGAAATTGTAAAGGTAACATCGTGGCATTAAAAGGAGCGTGTTATAGATTCAGACAACAGGCCCTTCCCCCCACTTCACTGTTTAACTCTGAGCAAATCCTGCCTGTGAAACGGCCCTAGTTGTCACACAGTTTTATTCTGCAGGGATCTGCACTTTGTGTTGTAGGTGTGTTCAGGAAACCTCGTTCTAAAGGTCCACGATGTCATTTGGGAAGCTCCACTTTCTTGTTCCTCGGTTCCTCTTTGCTTTGACGCCTAAGCCCTGCATTCAATTTCCTTGGTGTTTCCCTCCCTGGGACTGGCTGGCATGTTCAGTTGCTTCCGGGTTGAGGCTCTCATCACCTGGGTCCCATCTGCCAGGATCAATGCGACCCTAGTTATCTTGATAAAAGCATCCAGGGGCTCTTCCTCCTGCAGCCTGCAAACTCAACACCTGGCTTTGCCAACATCGCGGTCACGGAGGTTCTTCCAGTTCTTTGCAACTTCTCTCCAAGCAGAGCAAAGGAGTATTCGATAAGAAGCAGGGAAGACAGGCCTCTGATGGATGAGGCTGGAAACCTTGCACTCACGTGCAAGCTGCCCAGCCCATCCAAGTGCCCCGACCACAGCTTTCCTAGAGGTGGTGAGTGTTACCCAAGTTCAGAGGTCATCGCCTGGCCAGCTAAGCGAATACGATTTATAATATGAGCATTTCCTGCCTCAGCTCTGCTGGAGACTTTTCTGTTTTATTTTCTTTTCTTCTGGAGATAAACTGCAAAACGCACAAGTCGTTCGGGCAAATAAAGGACCCAGTTTCAGCATCCATCGTGCTAAATTCTTTCCCTAATTCCTATAGTCGGATCAAATGTTAGAGACCACTTCAATTTCTACGGGAGGGATTCTGTGTCCCCGCATCCCGAGCCATGCTCAGTCTGGAACAGTGCCCCTTCCAGGAGCCCATGCATTTCACTGACAGGTACCTACTGGACAGTGCTTCTAGCCTCTGCCTCGAAGATGGAGAAGGACCACTTACCCTAAAGGATACCCGACTCAGCCGAGAGCTGTGAGCACCACTGAACATTTGTCTGAATTGTACCAAATCTAGTTTTAAAACCAGAGAATAAGACTCTCAATCAGACTGTATGGTCATCATCACCTATGAAATGTCTCTCTCTATATAGTCTAGGTCCTGCAGGGGCTGTCAAGAAGATGAAATAGTGTCCTTCAAGGATCTACCAGCTTGTTAAAGAATCAGCACCGTCGTGCTCATCAAATCCTCTTGTATTAATCAGGGTTGCAAGAATGGAACCCACTCTAGGTAGGTTAAGCAAAAAAGGAACTGATGAACAGATATCAAAGCGCTCACAGAACCTCCCAAGATTCGACCTTGGAGTTTTCACAGCCAGGAAGAGCACATAGGCACTCTTCCCGGCAGAGTACTCTAACAGAGACCCTGGGTAACCTCCTCTGGACGCAGATCGCGATCACCCTGTGGACCCACTAGGACCTCTGCCCTACAGCCTCTGAAATCATGGGACCACTCTGCTACAGTCTACACCCTTGCCAGCAAATGACATGCTTCTCTTTTAAGTGGGTGCCCAATTAGCTGAGTGTAAGTCAGGTGGCTGGACCTCAGGTGCCAGGGAGACGGGAAAGATTTCACTATCATTAAAGATTTGGGAGTTTGGGGTTAGCAGATGCCAACTATTATCTATAGGATGGATAATCAACAAGGTCCTACCGTAGAGCACAGGGAACTATGTTCAATATCCTGTGATAAACCGTAGTGGAAAAGAATATGAACAAGAACATATATATACGTATAACTGAGTCACTTTGCTGTATGGCACAAATTAACACAACATCGTAAATGAACTCTGCTTCAACAACAGAGAAAAGAAGGCTGGATTCATGCCTAAGTTCTCCCAATACGGGAAACCCGTAAAGATTCTAACATCCACAGAGACAAGTCTTCACCAGTGGAATCATGCTAGCTGGTACCTCCTCATTTCACGGCTAGTTTGTGTGTAGCCTTCTAATGTGCTTCCCTTCCTTCCTGGCTCTTCTTTCCCCACTCCTGACTCTATGCAATTTCTAGGTTCATTTTTCTAAAACGGAGCTCCAGTTCATCAATGACCCCCGCCCCCCCCGCCGCCGACTAAAATGCCAGTATTATTGGCAGGGGCTCAGCGTTAAGCACTTAATACCAGTTTAGTCTGTGATTAATCAGGAGAACAGGCACCACCCTGAGAAGATGGAACACAGCATCAAGTCAATTTCACGAGGGATGGAAAAAGCCCCAGAGGATGGTGGAAGCCCTGAAGCAGGGGGCAAAGGTGACAGAGAGGGTGGAATGGGAGAAGACAGCTCTGAGCTAGAAGGTATTTGCCATTCTGCATGTCCTGAGGGCTCAGGTGAATGAGACACAGTCTAGCCAGGAACCAAGAGCCTGGAGGGATCCATCCCAGTGCAGGGCAAGTCTCCATCACTGAGTGGTTGACCTAGAACTTAGCCATGTGCTTGTGTCACTGTCCCTCAGCCCCTAGACCATAGCTATGCTTGAAATGAACTGGTCCATTCTCAGCACAGCAGAGTCCAGGGAGGAAAATCCTACTTACCATCCGGAAGAAGAAGGGCCTGGGTATAAAGAGGGAGCTTCGTCTTGCGGGGAGGCCGCGCACTGTTACTTTCTTAGTCCAATTTTGAACTGTTTAGGTCAAACACATTTTTTTCAAAGATGGAGGGGAAATGGGCAGAGAGACACAGCACGGGCTGTCCCTGAGTGAGGCAGTTCTGTGCTTCCTTTGAATGACCATTCAGGAGCTCAGAAATAATCGGAAAGCCTCTTCAATTGATTTCATTCATCTTTTCTTCTGACATTTGCCAGCACAGGGGCGGTAGCTCGTAATCACTCAGCCTTTACGTGGCTTCATTTCTTCTGTCTGACATTGAGGCCAGAGTATGTTTTTTACTTCCCATCCACTTTCCTGGCCCTTCCAGTTCTGCGCTCTGAGGCCGGAAAGCCCAACTCTCTGAGGGGAACAAGAATATTCATGCTGTGCTTCTCCCATAAGACCAGGAAAGAGCAAACCCGGTGATTCTACAAGAAGCAGAGCTGGACAGGTGGCCAGGCCCTGAGCCTCTAGGGCACCTCTCGGCCTTGGCAGTCAGCGCAGTTGCTCTCCTGCAAAGGCAAGTGAGAAGATGCCTCTTCATCCTGGGCTGGTCAGCGATGTCCTGCTCGGCTGCTTCTTCGCTAGGAGCAGGGTGGGATGAGAAGAATGTTCTGGAAGCTCATCCTCTCATCCTCATTTGGGGATTCATCCATTCATCTATTCCCTACATGCCAGGTGCTGCGATAAATAAGGGACATGCCAGGATGCTGAAGCTCATGGAAGGAGGAGAGGAGGTTGACCCGTGGGCATGGTGCTTGGTGGTGATCAAAGGGCGAAGTTATCCCAGACTTCCAGGTAAAAAAATAAAATAGGAAAGAACAGAAGAACCCCGGACAGAAACCTCTTCCCTTCCTCCAAACAATTCTCATCATTCTCCTTCCAGATGCCCACCCCTCACTAATACACACACTCTCCCAGTCTCTTGCACGTACCTCCTGTCTGCCATCGGGCTCAGGGTTTGAGAGGGGCACGGATGGGGGAAGGGAACGGGGAAGAAGAGAAGAAGGAGACAAAGGCCCTCCTCAGCTTAGTTTGGGCTCAAAATCCAGGAGGAGGGGAAACACCACTGCACGCATCCCACCCCACCCCCCTTCTGGTTTCTCCTTTCTCACGCTCAGAAGTTGCTTCCGACCTGGACAGAGCGGCAGACCTCCCGCCTTCTCCTCAGGCCGCATGAGACCCTGTCACACACCCCACTGCAGGCTGCTGGCAGGTAAGTGTGTCGATCTTCTCCTGCTGCCCTAAAGCTGGAGCTTCCGTGGCGTGTGTGAGTGGCTATGGGAGAGTGACTCATATATTTGACGTGCTGTCCTTGCCTCTTCATAACTCCCCTTTGGGGACATGCTAGCCCATCTGAGATTAAATTAGAAGAACAAGCCAGGAGAGAACATGGACAGGGACGTCTTTAGTCACACAGGAAGGCTCGCCAGTGTCCCCTCAAATTGTCCTCAGTTCAGCGCACATGAACTCAGGGATCTCCACCAAGGTTTGTAATGCAGGCCTGCCCCAAACACTGGAGTCCACAGGGGCGCTCCTGAGGGAACCCGAGCAGGCCTTTCAGCTGCCGTGCGCCTGATTCTCACGGGCGCACAGCCTGGCCATGAGGGAGAAATGAATATTGGGAACGTCTAGTTAGTATAAAGTGCCCCCATTTCCTGATTCTAGACCTTTCCCACTCTTGCCCATTTACAGTCAAGAAATCAACTTCTTTCCTGTCTCATCCTGGCTGTTAGAGATCATCTGGGATCATCTACCTGCTGGGTCTTTTCTCCCAGACCTTGGTCTCTGGGCAGGTGAAGCTGGTGTGCTCTGTCTCGGCTCTAAGCCCCTCTGGAGCAGACAAGAGGCAGAGGTTCTTTGGGGTAGACAAGAGGTATGGGTTGTTGTTTGGTGTAGACAAGAAGTACAGGTGTTTGGGGGAAGTAGGCGGGGAGAAGGAAGGGAGCAGAGGTGCACTCTACATGTGGGCTACAGTCCAATCCAAGAAAGAAGCCCCTTGCCTTATGTTCCCGGGTGAAATTGCAACAAAATTATTGTGAATCTAATGTACTCAGTTCTCCTTCACACCTCTCCTGGACACATTTCCCTGTGATTTCCAATATGTCATTTGGTGGATTTGAAAAAGATATTTTTTATAGTTCAAAATCCTAATTACGCATAGATTTCATCTTATATTTTCCCTCCCAGATTGAAGTAAAATTTCATAGCATTAATTTCTGTATTATGTAGAAGAAAATCTGCCCCATAAAAGCAATATCGGGCTACCATTTAAAAAATAAACATGTATGGGGCTTCCCTGGTGGCGCAGTGGTTGAGAGACTGCCTGCCGATGCAGGGGACACGGGTTCGTGCTCCGGTCCGGGAGGATCCCGCGTGCCGCGGAGCGGCTGGGCCCGTGGGCCATGGCCGTGAGCCTGCGCGTCCAGAGCCTGTGCTCCGCAACGGGAGAGGCCACAACAGTGAGAGAGGCCCGCGTACCGCAAAATAAATAAATAAATAAATAAAAATAAACATGTATCCCTTACTCCAAAATCAATACACATTTTTTGGAAGCACTTAAATGTAGGAGATATCTTAAGCTTTCTTCCTTCATTGTCTTAAACATCTGTTTGGCTGTCTCCCTGCAGACATCCGCTAAATAATATGATTTCTTTTGGGTAACCGATTTTAGGAAACTTTTTCATATATCCACCAAAAGGCATTTTTAATCACATCTTCTTTTCAACTTTAAAAAACCAAATGATTTCCTTATCTTGACATGATTTATCATTTGAGCGTGAACCGGAGACGTTGGAGGAGATTATCTATGGCTCCTTCACATGAAGGGCTCTTATCAAGCAAGCAAAGTTTACAATCACAGCAAGAGCATAGAAGGAAACCAAATGGTATGGTCAATAGTTCTCCATGTGAGACTTTTTCAAAGGATCTTATCTAGTAAACCTCTCCCCAGAAAGTTCACAGAGGATGTAATTTTTCATGAACTGCACAGCTATGGTAAGTGTGGTGAGTGAGGGCTGTAATGTTTTCAATGTTTTTCTCTTTTCACTGGATCATCAGCTAAGTCTATTTTATTTCTTTTTGGACATTAGTTGAATTTTTCTCCCATGACCTCAAAGCCTTTGTCGCTAAAGATTTTCTCTCATTACTGATGGTTTTGATCAGAAACTTAAAAACTATGATGCAAAGGTCACCTCTCTATCTTTTTTTTCTGCTGCCCTGGAATTTGGTGACCGGCCAAAGGGGTGTCCCAGGGCAACTACCATCCCACCCTCACTTCACTCCCAAATCCCCAGCGCCTCCTGCCCCAATCTAATTGTCAGTTAACCTTGTTTCCTACTTCCCTTAGGGTGAAAACTGTCTTGGTTTGCCCAGGACTAAGTGTTTCCTGGGACACAGGACTTGTATTGCTGGGAAAGTCCCAGGTATACCAAGATGGTGAGTCACTCTAAAATTCCATGCCTTCTTAACCTTTCAAGGACATGATTCTAGCAAAACTCCTCCCTCTATGCTAAATCATCCATCTTCCCCTTGGTAGCACATCCTTATTTTTAGCATATACCTCGTATTTCTCAACTCCAAAAGCAATAATAAAACAACAAATCTCAGTTCTCTGATCAGCTGCACCCCAGTCCTATACTCCCCTTTGAGCAGAACAGCCCGACAGAGCTGAGTGTTTTCACTGTCCACAGTTCCTCTCCTGTTACTGTATCTTTTTTTTTTAATTTGAATTTCTTTTTCAAAATTAATTTATTTATTTTTGGCTGCCTTGGATTTTCGTTGCTGCATGCGGGCTTTCTCTAGTTGCGGCGAGCGGGGGCTATTCTTTGTTGCAGTGCGTGGGCTTCTCATTGTGGTGGCTTCTCTTGTTGCGGACCGCGGGCTCTAGGTGCACGGGTTTCAGTAGTTGGGGCACGCGGGCTCAGTAGTTGTGGCACATGGGCTTAGTTGCTCTGCAGCATGTGAGATCTTCCCAGACCAGGGCTTGAACCCATGTCCCCTGCATTGGCAGGCAGATTCTTAACGACTGCACCACCAGGGAAGTCGCTGTTACTGTGTCTTAAACCCACTCTAGTCAACCCTCACCCTGACCGTGTCCCCTGGCCGTCAAAAACCACACGCAACTAAATCCATCGTTCTCAGTCTTCCTCCTGCTTGGCCATCAGCAGTTTTGATCAGGTTGGCCACCGGATCCTTGATATGCTACCTCAGTTGGCTTTCAAGACACCACGCTCTAGTTCCTTGGCCGTGCCTTGGTCGTACCTTCTCATGTGCTTCCTTATCCCTCTTCATCTCCTTGATGCATAATATTGGAGGGTCTCAGGGCTCCACCCTGGGTCTCCACCAACAATATCAATGCCGTGGCCCGGGCCACCATCGTGTCTGAATTATCATAATAATGATCCTCCCTGGTCTCCCTGCTCTCAGCCTTCCCCCTGCCTACACAGCTGGCGCTCTGCTCAGGTCAGCTCATGTTGATGGCTCAGGTAAGATCCCTGAGAACAGAAACAGTCACAGCCTCTGGTTTAAATAGGCTCACAGTTTAGACGAGTGACGAGCAATGCTTTTATGAAAAGGGTAAATAACAATTCAAGACAATATATGATTAAATGCCGAAGTGTGTGGTAAGAACAATTTGTGCTATGTTCTTCACAGCTTATACCTGTGTCACATGTGGGTTTTCTACCTGTCTGTGTACAAGTCACTCTAAAGTGATAAAGGATAGCTCATGGAGAGGCCAAGGCTGAATTACAGAATTACAGAATATTTTCAAAGGAACATCATTGAAACGTATGAATTCTGACACTGCAGAAAGCTAAGCGGTGGGCTCCGTGGAAGAAACATGCCCCCGTCTGCAATAGCTCTGATAGAGGTCGTTATAAATCACCTCAGGTGGGTGCATTTAACTAAGCCAAGGCAGAGATGGGCTTGAAGTAGGCAATTGTGACATATTTGTGAATTCTCAGGCTGCTAGGAAAAGAAAGAGTGATGCCTCCTCTCTTGCCATTTCCCAAGCTTCTTCTCACTGTGATGTATGCTTCATAATAAGAGAGTTGTCAAGGACCCGTCTTCACACTGTTGATATTTCCCTAGTTTGAGCCATTTCCCTACCTCTCCACATTGATGTTGGAGCCCAGGTCTATCTATGTACGTACTTCAAATGGCAGTTTTGTTTTTTCAAAAATGTATTTACTCATTCAACAAATGTTTGCTGAGCACCTTGTTTGTTCTAGAAATTGGTATAAGTACTAGATACACAATAATGAACCAAGCAGACACAATCTTTTCCCCATGGAACTGACATGGGAGCATTATGTAAAGATTCCCTTTAGTGGAGGCATATCGTTGCCCAGAAGAAAGGCTGGCAGTACATAGCTCAGAATACGTTGCCCAGAATTAAAGGGAGCTTTAGAAAATCTACAGCCTCTTCCCAGTAACTGTATTAAAACACAAAAACCCACCCTGCCTAGTTTGTAAGAGACACAATTTAAATATAAAGATACTGAAAGTTTAAAAATAAAAGGACGAAAAAAGGTATATAATTCAAACACTAATCCAAAGAAAGCTGGGTTTTGAATATTGAATCAGTCTGGAAACCCAGAGGTAATTTGTCATGATGCATTTTCTTTTTACAAATTGATGTATTCAATTCACTAAAATTTTGTTAAAGATTCTTTGCATCTGTGTTTATGAGGGATATTTGTCTCTAGTTTTCTTTTCTAATAATTATTTTGTTAGGTTTTAGTGTCAGGACAACACTGATCTTATAAAATAACACAGAAAGTGTTTTTTCCTCTTTAATTTTCTAGAAGATTTTGTGATAAACTGGTATTATTACTTCCTTAAATATTTGGTAAAAGACATGAAAGCAACCTAAATGTTCATGGATGGATGAATGGATAAAGACAATGTGGTATATATATACAATGGAATACTACTCAGCCATAACAGAGAATGAAATCTTGCCATTTGTGACATGGATGGACTTGGAGGTCATTATGTTAAGTGAAATAAGTCAGACAGAGAAACACCGTATGATTTCATGTATATGTGGAATCTTAAAACAAAACAAAACAGAACAGAAAAACTGAGCTCCCAGATACAGAGAACAGATTGATGGTTGCCACAGGTGGGGAATAAGGGGTGGGTGAAATGGGTGAAGGTGGTCAAAAGATACAAACTTCCAGTTATAAAATAAATACCTTGAAGATGTAATGGACAGGATGGTGACTATAGTTAATAATACTGTGTTGTATATGTGAAAGTTGCTAAGAGGGTACAGGCATATCTTGTTTTACTGTAGTTCCCTTTATTGTGCTTTACAGATATTGCGTTTTTTACACATTAAAATTTTGTGGCAACCTTGCGTCAAGTAAGTCTATCAGTGCCATTTTCCCAACAGTATTTGCTCAGTGTCTCTGTGTCACATTTTGGTGATAACTCTTTAAAAGATAACATTCCTTCTTGATCTTATAAGGGGTCACATGACCCACCAACTTTGTACTTGCAGATCTGCATGGTGTAAACTGTCAATAATACATCATTTGATGTGCAGCCCTCTGTCTTGAAAACTTACATAACTGTGCTTTGACCCCCTAACTGGCAGAACAGTTCTCGGAGCTTTCTGAGAGGCTGTTCCCAGGTTATACTCCTCAATTTGGCTTGAACAAGATTTTCCATTTCTCTCTTAGATTGACTGGTTAATTTTCCATCAACAATAGCTAGAGAGGAGAAGTCAACACTTGGATTCAAAGCTTCAAAGGACAGGCGGACTCTCTTGCTAGGGACTAATGCAGCTGGTTCCTTTAAGTAGAAGCCAATGCTCATTTACCAGTCTAAAAATCCTAGGGCCCTTAAGAATTATGTTAAATCTGCTCTGCCTGTGCTCTATACATGGAACAACAAAGCCTGGATGACAGCACATCTGTTTACAACATGGTTTACTGACTATTTTAAGCCCCGTGCTGAGACCTACTGCTCAGATAAAAAGATTCCTTTCAAAATATTTCTGCTCATTGACAATGCACCTGGTCACCCAAGAGCTTTAATGGAGGTGTACAATGAGATTCATGTTGTTTTCATGCCTGCTAACACAACATCCATGCTGCAACCCATGGATCAAGGACTAATTTCAACTTTCAAATCTTTTATTTAAGAAATACATTTCATAAGGCTAAAGCTGGCATAGGTAGTGATTCTTCTGATGGATCTGGGCAAAGTAAATTGAAAATCTTCTGGAAAGGATTTGCCATTCTATATGTCATTGAGAACATTCTCGATTCATAGGAAGAGGTCAAAATGTCAACTCTAACTGGAGTCTGGAAGAAGTTGATTCCAACCCTCATGGATGACTTTGAGGGGTTCAAGACCTCAGTGGAGGAAGTAACCGCAGATGTGGTGGAAATAGCAAGAGAAATTAGAAGAGGAGCCTGAAGATGGGACTGAAGTGTTGCAATCTCAGGATACAACTCGAATGGATGAGGACTTAGTTCTTATGCGTGAGCCAAGAAAGAGGTTTCTTGAGATGGAATCTACTCCTGGTGAAGATGCTGTGAAGATTGTTGACATGACAACAAAGGGTTTAGAATATGATATAAACTTTGTTGATAAAGCAGTGGTAGGGTTTGAGAGGATTGACTCCAGTTTTGAAAGAAGTTCTGTGGGTAAAATGCTATCAGAAAGCATTGCCTGCTACAGAGAAATTGTTTGTGAAAAGAAGGTCAATAGATGTAGCAAGCTTTATTGTTGTCTTATAAGAAATTGTCATGGCCACCCCGATCTTCAGCAAACACCACCCTGATTAGTCAGTAGCCATCAACACTGAGGCAAGACCTTCCATCAGCAAAAAGACTACAGCTCACTGAAGGCTCAGTTGATGGTTAGCTTTTCTGTTGTTAGCAATAAAGTATTTTTTAAATTAAGGTATGTACTTTTTTTTTGGACATAATGCCATCGCACACTTAATAGACTACAGTATAGTGTAAGCGCAACTTTTACATGCACTGGGAAACCCAAAAAAATCCGTGCGACTCATTTTATAACAATGTTTGCTTTATTTCCATGGTCTGAAACCAAACCCACAACATCTCCAAGAGATGCTTGCAGACCCGAAAAGTTTCATCACAAGAAAAAAAATTGTAACTGTGTGTGGCGATGGGTGTTAACTAGACTTGCGGTGATCACTTCCCAGTATATGTAAATATCGAATCATGATGTACACCTGCAACTAATATTATGTTGTATGACAACTGTACCTCAATTTAGAAAATAGTTCTTCTCTCTTCTATAAACATATCAGTCTTTCCCCTTCTCTCAGAGATATCATTACTTTTTCTTTTTTATTCTTCACCTGGTAACCACCAGATGCTATTTCTGGATAAAGTATCTTGGCATCTCTTCTTTTTCAAACTGTGTAAAAATAATCCTCAATTCAACTTTAACAAATTGTTGAAAATCTGTAAATATAAATCTACAAATAAAATAGTACATTTTCTATTCTCCAACTTTCTCCATGGGCTGTAATATAGGTATTATATATATAGTATTATATGTAATATAATATGTATTATCTTGTATGTAGGTATATATATAAACAACTTCGGAATACGTATTTTTGGTAACTAAGAATATAGCTACAGTCTTTAATTTGTTTGTTTTTCAGTTTCCGAGTATTAGTGGGTCCAGGACAGAAGATGGAAGATATCTTAGTTATTTATTGTAATTTTACCTACTGTTTGTTATCTTATATTTTCTTTATACCTGGACGAATATATGGCCTGAAAATCTTTACATTGAAGAGGATAATCTGATTTCTATGCATTTGGGGGATTTAAAATGTCTATCCCCACATGAACATTTGGAAGAGTCCTCTTGATTATTTTTCTTTGTTGAATATTTATGATAGACGGTCTTTCCCTGAGTCAAGACTTGCCTGGGGAAATGGGACTTAGAGGGAGGAAGAGGAAGAGCGTCTCCTAAGAATGTAGAAGCAGCATGAAATCCAGGGATTTAATCTCTTAAGCTACCAAATACATTCTCAGTTCCTAAGAGAATTCCGTAAGCCTTTTAGCTCTCAACACAGCCTGATGTTGCCTTGTCTGGGCTCGGGTCTATACTAACCCCTGTCATCACCACTCTCCCATAGGCAATTCTGTTAAGGGCCCTGGGCCATCTTCGCATCTTGGCCACAAGGAGGACACTGTCCTAAGCCTCTGAGGCTGGCTGGTCAAACCCGAGAACCACAGAGATTCAGTCTCTCCTCCAGAGAAGAGGTTTCTCATCATGTCAGGCGCAATTTCCTCCCAGAAGCCCCTGTAAACAGTCAAACCATTTTGTAATATCAGTTCTGCCACAGTGCTTAAGATGTGCCGTGGGTACAATCACATCTGACAGAATATAGCGGCTAGAACACTTGGTCTGACAGTTTTAAGAGGGGACTTTCCTGATTAAAACGTTTATTCCTTCTCCAGACAGCATCTGAGGTGCCACCTACATGCTTTGCCTGAGGGAGTCCCTGAGGGTCTATCCATCTTCCTTTTCCCTTCCTTTGTTAACTCTGTGAAGAAAGGGCTAAGAGGAGTGAGTCAGACGTAGAGAGAAATGACCACAGATATCAGCATGTGTTCCCTTCTGAGAATAAACGTAAGAAAAATTAACCTGTTGTTTGGCTATGCAAGTCATATTATTAATCATCTCCCTACAATGTGTTTTTGCTAAAAAGTAATAACTCATCATCAGGGCACTACCCGAGGGTATTAAGCTACCATGGAAACAGCCTGTAATAAGAGACAATCTTTCATTTTCCCTCCGATGTAGCACTACATCAGATGTCTTAACAGAACATTCAACATTTGGACACAAAAGGAAATATGTCTTTGCATCTATACTTACATGTATGGGTCTGTATATATACTGTCAGGGGGGATACCTGTATCTATATATCTATATGTCTATATATCTATATCTGTATCTGTATCTATGTGGCATAGTTAACAAGCTGTCTCTAATAAAGCATTTGCCCATCAGACGCCGTTCTCCAGACAAACTCCTCTGGCTCTTGTCACACAGCTGCAAAAGGACCATCCTCAAAGGCCTCACCAAACACTCTAGTAAAATGATTAAGACTGGCTCCACACCCAGGAAGCCAACAGATGGAGGCTCTCTCTCACTTAAAGTGGAAGGGAATGCAGAAGATGTGGGTCCCTCCAGTCTCTGATGCCCTGACATCCAGCAGCAGGAACCCCAGATGGGCAGCACGGGCAGCTGGCGCCTGCGGGCGAGGTGTGCGCGGTGAGGTATGAGCCGTGCAGCCTCTCGCTCAGAGTCAGAGAAAGGAGAGCAGGACAGGGAGGTGGGGCCGATGGAAGCCCCATGATTCCCCGTGGGGATTCCTTACACGAATTCGGGCTCTCCTTCAAGATGTTACCTTCTTGATCCTTTCCCGGTCGAGAGAACAAAAATTGGATTTGCTAACCCATTTCGCAAAAGCCAGCCCCGAGAAATTCTAGGCATGGTAACAGTAAAACCAAAATTGTCAGACTTCCAATAGCTAGCTGGCAGGGTAGGAAAAAGTTTGCCCTTCTCTCTAACAGTGCTTTCATCTATCAAACCTTGAGCTTGAAACAGACGAATTTAAAATCTTCAGTCAAACAATCATAAATGGTTCTTTATGTGTGTGATGGTACCCCGAGGGGTTGATGGGACCACCCTCATCACAGTAGCTGAAGTGACCCCATCTGTCAGGCGGGGACCTCAGAACAAAATGTCTGGAGATTTCATTCCAACCCAATTAATTTTCCACGGAAGAAGGACAGATGCGTGTTCATGTCTCAAGGCTTTAGCTTTCATGTAGCTCAATGAAGGTGTTTTTTTAAGCTGTCCAAGCCCAGAGCCGTTATTCCCTTTCTTTGAAGCCCCATGGTGTTTCTGGTCACTAGTATTCACTGGGCATTTATCAGATGTGCCATCATTGATTACCTTTTCCTCTGTGTGTCCTGTTTTTCCTTCCTAGACAGCAAATTCCTTAAGGGCAGGCATGGTAGATAGCACAGCACTTTGTGCCGGGTACTGTTCTACTCTGTTCTAAGTGCTTACATTCATTCACTTACTCTTTTCTTTTTAAACTTTTTATTTTATATTGGAGTATAATTGATTGACAATGTTGTGTTAGTTTCAGATGTACAGCAAAGTGATGCAGTTATACATATACATGTAGCTATTCTTTTTCAAATTCTTTTCCCATTTAGGTTGTTACATAATGTTAAGCAGAGTTCCCTGTGCTATAACATTCACTTACTGTTTTTTTTTTTAACATCTTTATTGGAGTATAATTGCTTTACAATGGTGTGTTAGTTTCTGCTGTATAACAAAGTGAATCAGTTATACATATACATACCTCCCCATATGCCTTCCCTCCCTCCCTATCCCATCCCTCTAGGTGGTCACAAAGCACTGAGCTGATCTCCCTGTGCTATGGGGCTGCTTCCCACTAGCTATCTGTTTTACAGTTGGTAGTGTATATATGTCCATACCACTCTCTCACTTCATCCCAGTTTACCCTTCCCCCTCCCCATGGCCTCAATTCCATTCTCTACGCCTGTGTCTTTATTCCTGTCCTGCCCCTAGGTTCATCAGAACCTTTTTTTTTTTAGATTCCATATATATGTGTTAGCATAAGGTATTGTTTCTCTCTTTCTGACTTACTTCACTCTGTATGAAAGGCTCTAGGCCCATCCACCTCACTACAAATAACTCAATTTCGTTCCTTTTTATGGCTGGGTAATATTCCATTGTATATATGTGCCACATCTTCTTTATCCATTCATCTGTCGATGGACACTTAGGTTGCTTCCATGTCCTGGCTGTTGTAAATAGGGCTGCAGTGAACATTGTGGTACATGACTCTTTTTGAATTATGGTTTTCTCAGGGTACACGCCCAGTAGGGAGATTGCTGGGTCATATACAACACCCTTCAGAGGCTGGGTGCTATTATTAGTTTACATCTTATAGATGAGGATACTAAGGCAGAAGACGGTTTGGGAGCATGCCCAAAGTCACAGCTTGTGAGTGGAGGAGTCATGACTCAACCCAGGTCATCTGCAACAGGAGACTTTGCTCTTTCCCACTGCACTATCTTGCCTCCCAGGGGTCAAGGAGCACACAGCCGTACCATAACTAGTAAGGGTCCCACCTGCCAATCAGTCACTGGCCACTGGTCAGAAGGAGAAATGAGACTGAGGGAACTAGCAAAGGTAAGCTCAGACTAGTCACCACAGCAGGAAACTATTCAAAGCACATGCTTCATTGTTGGTGAGTAAGTAGCATCATTTAAATATCTGAATATTAAACATTGATTTCTATTATTTTCAGTCACTTTAAGAACCATTCTTAGAATATTTTCTCAGGGGCTCTCAAAGGGGAATTTTATTATTATCTAATAATTCTATTATTCTAATAGAATTCTAACAATTCTACTATTATCTAAGAATTATCATTTAAAATCACATGGTACTGGGATACAGTTAGCCAGATGGGTGGACTTAGCAAGGCCTAAGTTTCCAGAGGCTTGGACAAAAAACACTTAGTAAGACCAGCACACTCTTTGGTGGCAAGCCTGGTTTAACCCCATGCTTGTGTTGCTATTTGCAGATGTGCCAGATCAACAAGTATCTACTGAGTATGTGCTTTGTGTAGGCACTGTTTCAGGTTCTGGGGCTTCAAGGTAAGCAAAACAAATGAAGTCCTTGCCCTCCATGATCTTATATTTCAGTTGAGAGAAACAGGTATTAAATCACTAAATGATTGTTCAAAAAGATAATTTCTGAAGGCATTATGCGTGATGAAGGAATGAAAGAGGTAAAGAGAGTGTCGTGACAGAGAGCTGGAGGTGGGGGTGGTGAGATTGGGTGGTCAGAGAAAATCACTCTAAAGATATGCTTTTTCTGAGCAGAGCCTGAAGGAAGAGGGTTAGCAACTCAAAAATTATATCAGGAAGATGTTCTCAGTGGAGTGAGCAGAAAGGGCAAAGGTTTTGAGGGGGGAATAATCTCAGTTTCCCAGGAAACAAAGACAGTCAATATGGCTAAAGGGAGGTAAGTGAGGGAAAGGGAGAAGTCATGGGATCTGCTTATAGGGCCCTGGCATCTACCATCAATGGCTTGCATTTGTTCTAAATGGAAACAATTGGAGAATATTAAGAAAGAGAAAGACTGATCTGATTTACTTTTCCGAAAGGCCTCATTGCATGCCGGAAGTGACCTGTGCTCGGGACTCAGTACCATCCTCTCTTGGCATCCTTACACGTTTCCTCTGCTCCTTAACTCCTGGCCATGCCAAGTGGTCAGCACATCCTAGGAACCAAAGACAGAAACCAAAGTCAATTTTAGAATTAAAAAGTGCCCCTTCTATCCATGGCTTGTTAGGTTGCCAAAATAATGAAACAGCAATACGTAAATATGTATCTTACAAAAGAATCCTACCTCAGCCTTTCTTTTTAAACTTTGTTTTCTTTATTTTACACTTAAGAAACATTTATGTTACAATTACCCATGCTTTTTTTTTTTATCACTGTGCACTTTTTAATTAAGAAAGTATATCAAACATAAAAAGACGTTGGGTCAAAACATGCAAGCCATCTGAGCTTACTTGGAATGGAAACAATTTTGATTGATGCTATTTGCAGCCATTTAAATATTTCATATTTGGTTATTAACACTGCAGGGAGAGAGCGGGTCATCACTCTGATAGACCAACAGAAAGGGAAATGCTCATTTTGTAATTTTCACTTGCTCAAGTGTAATTGGCTGGGAGTTCACTGGGGGTTGTCTAGGTCAGTGAACACTGCATCTTCCAAGGACAGAGGGAAAAAAAGTGATGCTTCGTATTTAAGCCCAGCTGTTAACATCAGGAAGGAGGTAGAGCTTTGTTAAGGTAAGGCTGCTTCTCCCTTAATACTGTGTGAAAAATCTCTCCAAAAGAGTCCTGAAGTTTAGTGCTTGGCTTTCACGCTGCCCACTGTAGGAGATGTGTGTGAACACACTCAATCAGCTGTTTAATTAGAGGACCCCAGCCAGCAAAGAGAGGGCTTGTTGAGCTAAGCATTTTCTGATTTCATTTTCTTGTTTCCAGCTCACAGTGGACTCTGTGGTGCCTTCTGATTTGCATCTATCTAAATTCTGCCTTTGGGGAATGAAAGAGAAAGGTAGAAGAGGAATAAAGGAGGAAGGATAAAAATGAATTACTTTTTCACCTGTTGACATCCACCATGGATGATTTTTTTTTTTTTTAATATTTCAGACAAGAAGAGGAGAGATTCTGGTTCAATACTGGGAAGAACTTCCCGAGAGCTAAGGTTAGCTGTCTGCCACAAACAGTCCAGAGGGATGTGGGGTTTTCCTGGGTAATCCTGGCAATGCCTCTGTCCCCCTCTCTCTGCATGGAAAAGTCAAAGATCAGGAAAGTGGACAAGAAGACCATTCACACTCTTTCTATAGGAATTTTTTTAAAAAAGAACACCTCGTAGAAAAAAATCTGCCAGGCTTGCAAAAGTTGCTTGAGCCCCATGTCCATTTACCTTTTCTAACAGCCCCTTTCTCACCAGGAGAAAACATATGCAGGTGCCTGGAGCAGAAGCAGACAGAGCTTCCCTATAAACACAGATCCTCAGCAAAGCAGGAATGAAACGGAGGACAGAGTGGGTGACGCTGCATTTTTCATTAGAACCGGTGAAGGTAAGTGCTTTTGTTTCATGGTTGCCCTGGTCGTTGGATCCTCAGAGATCTAACATCTAGTTAGTTTTAGCCCCATCTGGTCAGGACAGAGAGAAGCTCCCAGCACAACGGGGACAGGAGGGGATATGAAATAATAGAAGGCATGCTGAGTATGTATTTTCTTATTTTATCCTCATGCATTGCCTGCGACATTGCCTCAACCTCCTACAGATGAGGAGAAGCAGGAGCAGAGGGTTTAACCCTCCCAAGGTCATATGGTTTTGATGTATCAGAGGTGATGCGAGCCTGGGTCTACCTGATCATCACTCAAGTTCATCACCACTGCTACCTTTGGGTCATTGAGCTACACACCTGATGGGTTTGAATAGAGGAAGGTGACCTCTGAGGGAGTCCACGGTCAGGCCAGAGCTATGGCTGGAGGGTTCTGCAAGCTTGCATCAGTCAGGACAGGTTATGATATCCCTTGGTAACAAAATCTCAAGAGCTTAATACAGCTAAGGTTTATTTTTGGTTCGTGCAAAGTTAGATGCAAGCCAGGTGACTCTCCAGGGTATCCGTCCGTGGTGATCTATCTGGTAGCTGTGCCCTCAGCCTGCAGCCTCCTACGTCACTGAGATGGGAAAGAGAAGGGACATAGGAAACTCACACCCACTCTCAACTCTCGCCAACTGCAAGTGACTTGCTTCACTTCTCAGAGTCCACGGGCCTGACTAATCACATGGGCCCGATGCAGCCTTCTGATGTGCCCAGGAAGGAGAGGAGAGCAGGGTAGGGCGAGCACTAGCGAGGCTGCTTCCTTCCTGCTCAGCCCGGAGTGACCTGTGGGCTGGGAGACACTGGGGCTGCTTCCTTTCATCCCTTTTCTGGGTCACGGCTACACTCAGTTACTGTTGCCAGAAAGTACGCTTGCTCTCTGCGTCTGATGGATACCAGCCAAGTGAAATTGGGAGTTGACCTAATAATCTAAATAATAAAGACCAAGGATTTTATTTATTTTGTTTGTTTGTATTTTATAAATTTATTTTTGGCTGTGTTGGGTCTTCGTTGCTGCACGCAGGCTTTCTCTAGTTGCGGCGAGCGTGGGCTACTCTTCGTTGCGGTGCGCGGGCTTCTCATTGCGGTGGCTTCTCTTGTTGTGGAGCACGGGCTCTGGGCACACGGGCTTCAGTAGCTGTGGCGCGTGGGCTCAGTAGTTGTGGCTTGCGGGCTCTAGAGCTCAGGCTCAGTAGTTGTGGCGCACGGGCTTAGTTGCTCCGCGGCATGTGGGATCTTCCCGGACCAGGGCTCGAACCCATGTCCCCTTCATTGGCGGGCGGATTCTTACCACTGCACCACCAGGGAAGTCCCAAGACCAACAATTTTATACTTTTTGAAACAGTCAGAGAATCGAGGCAAAGTAGTAAGCATTCAGTCTTTACTAGTGTAGTCTGACCTCCCCATCAGCCAAATGATAATTCACCTCTTCAGTCAGCCCTCCTGGACCACCAGCTCCTGTGCTAGATGCTGGGACAAGAAGCTGGATCGGATGTGGATGCTGTGCTCCTGGCCCCTGCTGTCCAGGGGAGAAGATACGAGGAATACACAAAGAGCTACCAACGAGGAGACCGTGAGAGGTGCCAGGAGGTCAAATTGTAACAAGACTACTGTCTTGGACATGCTGGTCTAGACTGCAGGCCCACAGCTGATTGGACCAGGAGTGGAGGCCGGACCAAAGACTGCAAGTGCCGTGAGTGAGTTACAGCCTGGCTAGAAAAGAAGAGCAGGGCCAGGGAGAAGGTGACCTTGGCAGTTCAGAACTCAAAAACTCAGGGGTGAGCTAACAGGAGGGTGTGCCTGGTGGAGCTGGAGTCGCCACTGCGATCTGCAGGCCAGTGGAAGTTAGAAGCCTGGAGCAAAGGGCAGAGGCTGAGAGAGAAGCAGATACTACAGGAGAGACTTGCTTCCCCCTGCAATCCAGCAAACACCCCCTGGCTTCTGTTCCCAAGGGGCCAGCCATCCTGCTGTTTGCATGCATAGAAGAACATGACACGCAAGTCATGAGCCCAGGTCATGACAGACCCAAGTTCATATCTTAGCCTGGCGCAGTGCTGGCTGTGATTTTGCACTCACTCGACCTATCTATGCCTCTGGCTTCTCATCTGTACAATGGAGGCGAGAATTCGCAGGTCGTGTGAAGATTAACCAAAGTAATATATGGCACATAGAGCACGATACTGGGCTGTTACCAGCATCACTGTCATTTGCATGAACTTTCCCATCATCCCACTTGTGTCTTTGTAATAACCTCCCCTATTTCTCTTCCGGAGGGAACTGAATGAGTCTTTGTTTCTCGTGACCCAGAGATCCCAAAGCAGCCCTTTGGTTTCGGTCTAAAGGATTTTTGAGGTGGGATTGGAGGCAGATCTGGGTTTCACATTCAGGTCCTTGCTCTTACTGGTTGTGGGAATTTTTTAAGTTCCTTAAAGTTTTCATAAGTTAGAGCACAGGGTGAATAGATGATCTGAAAGATTTCTTCCAGGCTTTGCATTCTATGATACTAAACAAACTTTTGTTAGTGTTATCTCTGTTACATAACTAAAAAAAGACCTCTTCCAGGGACATTTTGAAGAGCCAGCAATGTGAGGAGTGACAAGGCCATTACAGAGCCCTTGATAGTTTACAAATTCTGTTCTTAGATATGTTTTACTGCATTGAACTGAGGTTCAACCACTCTACAAAGTGAGCGTTACGGAGTCCAAGCTCACTCTGCTCGCCGCACGACAGGCCAATGGATCGGAGACAGGGTGCTGAGGCAGGGAAGACGACGTTATTCGGACAGCCGGCAGACCGAGAAGATGGCAGAATAAAGTCTCAAAATAACTATTTTATTGCGGTCTGGATGCCAGTTTCTTTTATGGCACAGAGATGGGGAGGAGATGAAGAAGTAAAGTAAAAAGGCCTTAAGTTTTGCCAATATCCCCTGGAATGGCCAGCCTTGGGCAGGGGGTGTGTTAATTTCTTATTTCTTGCAGCCATGCACAGGTGGACAGGGTCCGGAGGTTGCCCTAAACAAAGGCACTTTGGTTTAACCTTCAGGCAGAGGGGCAGGGTTCCCTGAGGCAGGCCATTGTGTATAGACAGGATCCTTTTAGTGAACCAAAGCAGGAAAGCAAAGGTTAAAGTAACAGAAACAGATCCAACATGGAGTCCGATTTAGCTCTTCTCTGTTACATAAGGAACATAAGGAAGGAAGATACTCTTCTCACCCCTATTCTTCTGATGAAAAAAATAAGGGTTCGCACAATGTCTGTGACTTTTCAAGAGCTGCAGGCTAAAAAGTGACAAACGATTGGCTCAAAATCCCAGTTTTCTGATTCTGAGCACAGGTCACACAGCTCACCACCCAGATGCCACCAACCCACAGGGCAGGGACAAGAGCGAAATGAGGAAAAGAAGAATTTTGAGCATTTCACTTTACCTTTCAATATATTTGATTAATTATAAGTTTGCGGGATTCCATCTTTAATCATGGCCGTGCTGGACCACAGGCTCACAAAATCCCTGAAAATTTAAGGATCACCTCTCGTGATCCTTAAAGCTGGTGGTGAAAGCCATCCCCAGCCCAGCAGCAGGGTGAGCAGTGTGCCTCCATCCCCACGGTGACAGGCACACAGTCAGTCCACGCCTCTTCCTGTCCGGCCAGGGGGGTGAGATCAATGAAGTAGCAGTGACAGAGAGGTGACCACCACCCGCCCATCGCCCCTCCACCCTCCTGAGTTGTCACAGAAAGGGGAGGACAGTTTTCCACGGAACTTTGCCTTCGCCAGGGCAGGCTCCAAGACCCCGCGTGGAGTTCAGCTTCCCTAACCACTGATACTGTTTTTTTTCTGACACCTGGATTAGAAGGCAGCTTCTAATAGGTGCTGGATGCTGGGAATACACGTTCAGTCTTGCCTGGTTGGAACCGTGCAGACCTCGTGAATATAGGCTTATAAATTTTACAACACCCATGAAATATTGTTCTTGGAATAGGAACATTACAGAGATGGTTAAACCAGACCCTTAATTCCCTCGAGCACTATTTGTATAGCTATGACTCTCAGTATCAGGCACAATTTACAGCAGTAATAGCTATCTCTTTGCCGCTATATGCATCCTTAAACAAAACCAGCATAAAAGAGAAGGTATTTAGACACAATTAAAGCGACCGATTCCTATGCACACTTATGATACAAAACATAGATGACTCACTTCTCTCAAAAATTATTATCTTTTGTATAGTTTTTACTTCACTAAATTTTGGAAAGAGTATTTTGAAAGGAGCAATCACAAATTCCCTGATGGGAAAAGCATCAGGATGGAGAAGATGGGTATTCTGAGAAGCCCTTTTAAATGCCAGCAAGTACAGCCCACCAGAATCGTCCCCGGAGCCTTGGGGAGTTTATGTAGGCTGCTAAATAAAACATAAAATGTTACAGTGTGTATGTTCTACTTTCTACATTGTTTCCTCCATATAAAAGTTTATTAGTACCTTCAGGGAGTCAGACAAATGTTTCAAAAGCTCACATTCCACTGTCTGTGCTGGAAATCAGCTATATTTGAAAGTTCCTAATGTTTGCAGTATTTGTTTATTGGGTCATAGGTTCTTCTATTTCTATTTGGGGACGTATGAATAATTTCACAAGCTTATATTTGAGTCAGGTTATAGTGACACCATCATTTTAAAAAAGACTGAGATGCAGCGGTGCCTAGCACTGGCCTTACAAATAGCAACTCTCCAATAAGTGTTTGCAGGAAGGGGCGGGGGAGGGAGGGAGGAGGGGCAGAGGGACCCACAGGAGCCTTAGAGAAGACTGGTTCGTTGGGATTCTTGGCTTCCCCTCTACTTATCGCTCAGAGTCTGAGCCCCGAGATCTTTTTCTGTCCAATCTGATTTCCAATGTGACAGTCAAGGTCATAGCCCACAGAAGCTGAGTCTGTGCATGGATTCATTCTGGAACCATATGTCACTCCCAGAAGAAAACCAGACTTTCCATTGTGGCCATGCTTGGGCTGTCTTATATTTTGATTTGGAACCAGTGAGCTGAGCAGAAGAAACCTTCCATCTCCCGGCCATCTGTTTGTCCCGTGGCAATACAAACTGGAGGGTAGGTATTTATTATAGAAGCTGCAGCCCTGGAGCTTCAAAACAGCACAGGTCTCCCCTCCTACTCATCTCTGAGACTTCTCTCTCTCTGAAACCCCACAAGGCTCTCTCATTAAGATGCCCTGTCTAGTGATTGATTTCACGAAGCTGTGTATCATTCTATTGTCTGTTAGTGGCAGCTCTGCCGCTCACCAGCTGTGTGATTTTGAGCGAGTTTCTTAACCTCTCTGAGCCTTGTTTTCACTATCAAATAGAGCTCAGAAGCCACCTTCAAGGAGTTTTGTGAGGCGTAAAGCAGACAATGTGTATAAAGTGCCTAACACAGTGCCTGGTACATGGTTGCCTTTTTTTGTTTGTTTTGCTTCTGTGTTTTATCTGTTCGTTTTGTTTTTGCTTTTTGTTTGTTTTTAAATCTTGAGTCTTTTATTTATTTATTTTACTATTTATTTATTTATTTGGCTGTGCTGGGTCTTAGCTGCAGCCTGCAGGATCATTAGTTGTGGCATGCAAACTCTTACTTGTGGCATGCAGGATCTAGTTCCCTGACTAGGGATGGAACCCAGGCCCCCTGCACTGGGAGCATGGAGTCTTAGCCACTGGACCACCAGGGAAGTCCCCATGGTTGCCTTTTAATAAAAGTCAGCTGTTATTATGACTGCTGTAATTTAAAAAAAAAATTAAATATACTCACAGAAAAGTGAGTGTAGCTATGAAATCAGTGCCCAGATTAAGAAACATAATATTACCAACACGCCAGGCCCCCCTTCCCTTCCCAGTCACTACCTACCCCTCTCCCAAGGGAAATCATTATTCTTCCCTTCAATATCATGGATTAATTTTTGAACTTTATGAAAACGGAATCAAACCATATGTTCTCTTTTTTTTTACTTAGCACTGTTTGTAAGACCCATCCACATGGATACATGCAGTTGTAGTTTGTTCATTCTTGTTGCCATATATTATTTTATGGTATGATCTACTATGATTTATTTATCCTTCCTACTCTGTGGACACATGAATTGTTTTCAGTTTTGGAGTATTCCTTTGTTCTGCCATGAATATTCTTGTACATGCATCTTAGTGAACACATGTAGAGCATGTACTGAGAGGAGGAATGCCTGGGTCACTGGGCCATTAAACATGCTGTGAATGGCCATCATTAAGAAGTCTACAAAAAACAAATGCTGGAGAGGGTGGAGAAGAGGGAACCCTCCTACACTGTTGGTGGGAATGTAAATTGGTACAGCCACTATGGAGAACAGTATGGAGGTTCCTCAAAAAACTAGAGTTGCCATACGATCCAGCAATCCCACCCACTCCTGGGCATACATCCAGACAAAACTATAATTCAAAAAGATACATGCATCCCAATGTTCATAGCAGCACTATTCACAACAGCCAAGGCATGGAAGCAACCTAAGTGTCCATCCACAGATGAATGGATAAAGAAGATGTGGTACATATATACAATGGAATATTACTCAGCCATAAAAAGGAATGACATAATGCCATTTGCAGCAACATGGATGGACCTAGAGATTATCTTACTGAGTGAAGTAAGTCAGAAAGAGAAAGACAAATACCATGTGATATCACTTATATGTGGAGTCTAAAAAAATGATACAAATGAACTTGTTTACAAAGCAGAAACAGACTCACAGAAAACAAATTTATGGCTAGCAAAGGGGAAAGGGTGGGGGAGGGATGGATTGGGAGTTTGGGATTAACAGATACAAACGACTACATATAGAATAAATAACAGCAAGGTCCTGCTGTGTAGCACAGGGAGCTATATATATCCTGTAATAAACCATAATGGAAGAGAATATGTATATATGTATAAAACATATATATATATATATAAATATAAAACTGAATCACTTTGCTGTACACCAGAAAGTAACATAACATTGTAAATCAACTGCACTTCAATAAAAAATATAAAATAAAAATAAATTCACTGTTAATATTTGCAGGCAGAAAACATGTTCCACTTCTCATGCAGCCATCACTCCCAACAAGGACATTGAACAATTATTTATAAATTGATCCAGATACCAGACAAAATGTCTATTTCAGAAGTAAGGGGAGAAGCATTTCAAAATGGTTTGACTAGAAAATAAACCTTGTTCTTAATCATAAAATCCATGTTTTGCTCTGAAGCCACGTTAGATGATGTAGTAGGGAAGGGCAAACTAAGACCCCTGAGCCCCATGCGACGTGCTGGCTTCTTTGTAAATAAAGTTTAGTGGAACACAGCCACACCCCGTTCATCTGAGTCTACAGCTGCTTTTGTGATGCAGCCATCGAGCTGAGTATTGTAATGGAGACCATGCAACCCCCAAAGCCTAAATTATTTACTCTCAGGTTATTTAAAGAAAAAGTTTGCTGAAGCCTGAAGGAAAGAATAGTTAAAGGTAGGAGGAAGATAATCTCCGAGCTCTTCCGATGCCCTGGGCAACGTCCTCAATTCTATCCACACTCATTTTTCCTCACTGCAAGGCACGTACCCCCTGCTGCCATCGCTCAGAGGTGATCTCTAGACGGTGGAGAGCCTTTACTTTGTCCGAAGGTCTCATCATGACCGTATGTCTCTGATAGAAAAAAAAAGTTACACAGGATCAAAATATTGTTCTAGAAAAGAATGCATAAAATATGGCAGTTAGAATAAAGGGAGCTGGCCAGTCAAGGAAGTGCAGGGAAACAAGAATGAGACGTCCCCACTGGCGAGGAGAGGGCGGCCGGATCCAGGAACACAGGTGGGCCCTCTGCAGGCGGCATGCCCATGGGGGAGAGGGTCTGGCGGCCCCAGGTCTGTGACCTCAGCATTTCAAGTAGTCCAAAACGCCCCTGCTCTTCAGAGTCTACACTCACAAAGAAAAATTCTGATTTTAATTTGATTTCCCGGTTAGTTTGCCTAGAGGGATAGAATAAACCAAACAGCAAACAGGAGCCTCCCATCTGCTTGATGCTTTTATTTGTCATCACGAATGAGTAAATGGATGCTCTGTTTTCTACAAAGTTATTGCATATTCTAATAAGTGCTTTTGTCCTGTTTAAGTTCAGGGGGACCCAAACAACACACCCGCGCTTTCTTCTGGCCTAACCTAACGTCATTTATTTATATGTATGTGTGTATGTTGGGTTTTTGTTTTTGCGGTACGCGGGCCTCTCACTGTTGTGGCCTCTCCCGTTGCGGAGCACAGGCTCCGGACGCGCAGGCTCAGCGGCCATGGCTCACGCGCCCAGCCGCTCTGCGGCATGTGGGATCTTCCCGGACCGGGACACGAACCCGCGTCCCCTGCATCGGGAGACGGACTCTCAGCCTCTGCGCCACCAGGGAAGCCCCATGTGTGGATGTTTGTATGCATGCTTAAGAAGTGAGGCTTCGCTATTGTTATCATAACCTTATATTGAAACCGCTTCTCGCCATCACGCTCTTTTCCTCTTCGCCTAGTGAATTTAAATCTTAAACAATCACGTCATAAAAAATGTACGTTTCTAAATTGTATTATAGCTCACTGCCTTGGCCACTGCCATTTCGACTGACTAACTCGGCGGAAGGACAGCCTCTATTCTGTGATTAGGTTTGTGTTCCAGATCTAGGCTGCGATGATATTGTTACTGAATTGATGGACTGGACCCACGCCAAGGTCCTAGCCCAGGCCGAGACCCCTTGTCTCCACCAGAAAGGTTCTTTTTCTGATCAGATTCCTGCAGCCAATAATGAAACCAATGCTGAGACAGGTGCGGCACAAGCTTTCTTCAATGGCCAAAGAATAGAGAAGTGGGAACCTAGTTTGCAAATCAACTTCTCAACCCAATTCGGGCGGAGATATAAAATATATAGGAGAGTCAAGGTATAATGGAGGGAACTGGAAAGAGTGGGAGGAATATTCATGACTTATCTGAGAACAGGGGTGTGGTTTGGGCCCGGAACTGATTCAGTTCGTCTATTCAGTCCTTGTATGGGTTTTCCTGGTTGTTGTCATGGCAACTGGCAACTGTCCTGGCACTGGTGGCTGTGTTATTTAGCATGCTAATGTATTACAGTGAGTATATAATGAGGCTCAACGGTCTACTGGAAGTCTCTCTTCCGCCATCTTGGACCTAGTTGGTTCTGACCAGTTCTTGTTTTCTTTTCTTCACAGCTTCTTCCTGAAACTTAGACAAGAGTAATTGGTTTCCATTCGAGGGAGGGGCAGCGGTATGATTCCGCAGCAACAGCCTTGGTAACAATGTCACATGGCACTTTTTATGTTTGGAATATATCTTGGATATAAATTATGCACAGGAAAGAAAAAACAAAACGTATTGTTTCTGAAAGCTTTTTAGGTGAAAATACCTTGCATACTTTTCTAAGGAGGGTCACCTGAGTCTAGGTGTTGGCATATAACTCTTGTTCATGCAAATAATTCAGGCCCTTCAGCCTGAGCAAGGATTCAGGCACCCGTGACTTACTGAGTCTGTGTTGTCTGGGGACCATGGAGGGAGCACCATAGGCAAAGGATGACGCTAAGCAAGGACTTGGTCTCAGCTGGAGTCTGTCACCAGCCTGATCCCCTGAGGAGCTCTGGAGCAGGAACTGTACCATAAAACTGGTCCCACCATGAGCAAGGGGCTTGGCCTTCTGTGCCCAGCACCTCCTTTGGCCCATCATCACCTGTGGGATGGAAGCAGGGTGTCATCTCCTGGGCTGGGGCTCCCTTTTGTCCGAGGGCCATTTTTTGGAGAAGGGGCAGTTTTGAGCTGTTAGCAGGCAATGGTCAGAGCGGATGTGGGATGAACGCAGCCAACAAAGTGATCCGGCTGGGGCAGAAAGAGCCTCGCCTGCAGAGGGGAGCCATAATCTACCCGAGCGAATGTGGGCCAGAGTTTCTCTGATAATATTTTGGAGGTCATACTTTTACACACTATCCTGGACTACAAAATAAAGAACAACACCAACAAAAGCACATTATCTCTGAGAGACTTTGTTTTCTTTGTTTGTTTTTAATTGAAGTAGAGTTGATTTACAATGTTACATTAATTTCTGCTGTACAGCAAAGTGATTCAGTTATACACACACACACACACACACATATATATATATACATTCTTTTTTTAAATATTCTTTTCCATTATGGTTTATAATAGGATATTGAATATAGTTTTCTGTGCTATAGAGTAGGACCTTATTGTTTATCCACTCTATATATAAAAGCTTGTTTTTAGAAAAACTGATAGCTAATTGGCCACAGTCTGGATTGTATGTTCCAAAATGGAAGGAGATGTCTTTCAGGAAAGCAATATATATGTACGTATATATACGTGTGTGTGTGCAAAGCAAAATCAAAAACAGAAAAAAAATCTCTCCTCTGCTATATTTAAATTTGCCAAAATAAATGTCCCTCTTTTTTCATAAAATGTGCCCCTTGTAGATGTGAGAATTGTAGACAGCTAAAATACTGTACTGATAAAGGAATTAGGCAAAATTAAACTAAATTTTGATTTTAGTATCCCATATTGGGAGACATTATTAAAAGCACGGAACAGTTATAAACCTGGTTCAAAGCCTACCCTTATTACAGTTAAGGGACTAATTTCTCTCTGCAAAGGTCCTTGAGAATCATTTATAGAAGAGGCTTTTGAGATGCTTTAAAAAATCAGAAGAAAACGTATCCAAAAATGAGTCAGCTCAGGAGTGCCAGTTAGTCCTGCATGGAATCTGTATCAGATGACAAGGATTTCCTCCTACAGAATTGTACAGCTCACCACCCCTCCGCACAAGGTGAGCAATCTCCCAGCCTCCAGCCTCCCAGCCTCCCAGCCTCCAGCCTCCTAGCCTCCCAGCCTCCCAGCCTCCCAGCCTCCAGCCTCCAGCCTCCCAGCCTCCAGCCTGAAGGCTGTCTCCACCTCCCCAGGAAGGGCTTAGGTTCCACGCCTGGGTTCTGCCTCCTTTGACTGAAAACTCATTAAGGGCCATTTCCTTCACTCTGAAAGGTCCTGCAGTGTAAATTCAATAGGAGAAGAGGAAAAGGCAAGTTCCCCAGTGCTACCTTTCTGAAGGTTGGCCAGGAATTGAAAAGCTGAGATTAAAAGAAGCGAGCAAACTTCTCTTGGGATACCGGTAAAGCTCAGGAAATATCCTTTCTTAGCAAAATGGCAAACACAGAACGTACTCCTTGTGGGGCAATTCCAGTAATCTTCTTGTTTTATTTCTTTTTAGTATATTAATCTGGGTTTGCCCAGACAGCTGCCTTGGCCCCCAATTCTAAATTAAGAAATTCACGCATGGAGTCCACCAACCCACACCTACCCCATCCCACCCAGGACACCTCAAAGAGAAAAGACGGTTACAGTCATCAAATTCTGATCGTTTATCTTAAAAATGTATACAGTACTGGAGGATAAGATGAAAAATTTGAATATGTACAGATATTTAAATTTGGTCAGTGGGTGGAGCTGTTTTTAGCTCTCATGGGCAGTGGTTTCCTTTGAGAGGCAGAAAACCCACATTTGGGTTTTCTGGTAGAGACAGCAGTCACTCCCTCTCCAAAGTGGGTCCCTAAAGGAGGAGGACCCAGAATCACCCCGGTTCCTAGCCCCCAGCCCCCCTACCAAAGCTAAGCCTGACCCGCAGGTACACAGAGGTTCCCAGGCTGCCGCTGCTGTGGCTGCTTGAAAGCACAAAACAGCATCAGTCACAGATGTGTGACAGCTTTGCAAAGGAGAGTGGTTTCTGCCCACCTGCTGTGCTTCGTTTCAGACCCGGGCCTTTCACTGAAAAGACAAAGCCTGATTCGCTCTTCATCTGTGAACCTTACTGCATCAAATGCCGTCTAGATTGCAAGTGTTTCCACTGAACAGAGGGTGCGGAGCCAGGGAAGGATACTCCTGTCCCCTTCCCCGTCCTGAGGGGAGGGAGGTCACCGGCTGGGGCTGTTCAGAATGTCAGGGTGGCCAGGTCAGGAGGGCAGGTTCCTTAAGTGGCTTCAGACCCCAGGCTCCCAGTAAAACCTCTGCTCAAGGGCCCCAGAGCCATCATCCTGCTTCAGCCCTTGGACAAATGACTCAATAAGGAATTCAACCTCTTAGGAGATCAGTTGGGCTTAAATGAAAATTCAAATGAGAGAAATGGAGAGAGGGATGTTAAAAAGGTTTTTTAATGTGAAAAAGCTAACAGGAACCGAGCCACTGAAATGACGGGCACCAGGCTCAAGGAGAAGCCGCCTCCAGCTGAGCATGTGGAAATGTGGAATTGCAAGACTGGGAACATGGGGCTTATAGGGATCTACTGGTTGATGGAATTGGCTGCAGAGAGTCAAAAGAAAAAGACCGGACACTCGGAGCAACTGTAGCCCTTTCTTTCTCACTTCATTGTGGCCACCTGAGTTTCCAACACTCTCTCTCATATTAATTGTTAAAATTGCCTATAGATGGATTTCCCTGCCTTTAATCTGCCTCACTTCCTCCTTTCCTTCTCCGTCCTTCCTTCCATCTACTCGCTCATGAGTTATTCAACATGCGTTATTGAGCTACTACACATCAGGCATTACATCTACTCAACATCTACCGTATATCAGGCATTATTCTAGGTCCTGGGAAATAACTTTGATTGAAACTCATGGGACCAACATTTTAGTCGGGGAGAGAGATTATAAATAAGGTAAAGAAAAAAGATATAGACCGTGTAGGATGATGGTAAGTAAAAAAAAAAAAAACAAGGGGGGTATAGTGCAGGATGAAATCAAATTAATTATGCAGATCAGAAGAGGTACAGTGTCTAGATCCTGGACAGATGTCCTTTGTGTGAGGACACAGCTCAGCCTGTGTGCCCAGCTCAGCTCCCTCCGTCTGGGGATGCGACCCACGGGCTGGGGCCTGGCAATGGGGGTGTGCACTGGGTTTCAGAACCTGCCTGCCCCTCTCTCTCCACCCTAGGCAGCGCAGTTACGAGATGGGGGTGCGTGAGGGCACGGGGGTGTGCACAGGCGTGCGTGATGCTGTGCAGCGAGGTGGGTAGGTGACACTTGAGTGGTGACCTGAAGGAGTGAGGAGACGGGAAGAGCAGGAACGGCAGGTACAGGACCTGAGTGGGGAGCCTGCTGGGAGGGGTCCAGCTTCCCGTTCGGCATCACAGCCTGGGCCCTTCCCTCCCACCTCAGCTCCATCCTGGACCCCAACTCTCCCCAAGCTCTAGCTCGAAGTTCTCAGATGGATGGCCCAAAGGCCACCTCTGGACTGCAGACCTGTCTGCCTGACGTCTCAGGTGACAGGTCAGGTTCAACAGATGTAGTGCCTGGGACCCAGCTTGGATGCTTTCAGGAAACACTTGTGACGGAGAAAGAAAGGCAGGTTGCAAAGGGGGGAAGGCAGGATGCAGGGGTGACGGGGAGAGGCGGGTTGGGCACGGAGAGAGCTGGCCAACATTGAGAGTAGCTGAGGGGTGTGAGGCTGTAGGCGGGCACGCAGCATCCAGTACAGTTGGCCTGAATAGTTTTTTTTTTTAATTGGTTACCGGCAATTAAAATTCAGGAAATTTGGGCTTCCCTGGTGGCGCAGTGGTTGAGAGTCCGCCTGCCGATGCAGGGGACACAGGTTCGTGCCCGGTCCAGGAAGATCCCACATGCCGCGGAGCACCTGGGCCCATGAGCCACAACTACTGAGCCTGCACGTCTGGAGCTTGTGCTCTGCAGCAAGAGAGGCCGCGACAGTGAGAGGCCCGCGCACCGCGATGAAGAGTGGTCCCCGCTTGCCACAACTAGAGAAAGCCCTCGCACAGAAACCAAGACCCAACACAGCCATAAATAAATTAATTAATTAAAAAAAAAAATTCAGGAAATTTGTTAAAAATCTGCATCCCTGACATCTTTCGGAAGCTGAGAGACGAGCTCACCGGGGGCCTGCTTTCCTGTACGGTGACACTTAGCTGTCCCCTCCTCACAGGACTTTCCTTGGAAGTTTCCTCTCTGGCCTGTTTCGCTCCCTCACACCTGCCAGACGCACATACACCCACCATCGCCCAGTCCTGTGTGTTCATTCCTGTCTTGCGTCTTTGCAAACTCTGCCCCAGCCTTCGTGGAATGCACCTGGGGCTCCCCACCCGGTGCTGTGGTCTGACTGTGTGTCCCCCATCCCCATGCCCCAAGTTCCTATGTTGAAATCTTAATGCTGGTGCTGAGGTCCTGAGGGTGGAGCCCTCGTGAATGGGATTAGTGTCTTATAAAAGAGGCCCCCAGAGCTCCCAGCCCCTTCTGCCATGTGAGCATGCAGAGAGGATGAAGTGGCTGGGCCCTGGAAGAGGGCCCTCATGCAGCCATGCTGGGGCCTTGATCTTGAACTTCCAGCCTCCAGAACTGTGAGGCATAAATTTCTGTAGTTTATAAGCCACCAAGTCCGTGGTACAGTAGTTAGTTATAACTGTTGGAAGGGACTAAGATACCTGGCAAAGTATATATCCTTTAAAACCCTGCTCCAAAACCTCCTCCCTGGCGGGGCCCCCTGGGACACCTCCAGGGAACTGACTCTTCCCCTTGAAGCCCTTCTGCAGGGTCTGTGAGAGCTCAGGGGCACAGCTGTGTCTTATCTCCATTTGTGTGTCCAGGTTCTAGCACAGCATGTGACTCACGGTGTGGAAAACCATGACTATTTGTTTACATGAAATTGACATAAATTAGGTGAATAAAAACCTTCCAGACTTACAAAATCTGGACCGTCTCATTGGAAAGAGACTCAAATTGCTAGACAGTTTCAAGGTTCAGAAATAACAGAATTCAGCCTGCACCCATCATCCTGGTTTTCCCCCCAAGGTGAGATGGTGGCCCCTGTCATGCAGCAGGTGTGGAAGCAGAGGAATTCAGCCAGCACGTGGCACACACAGGTGACTTGCAAACATTCCCGGATTTGAACAGTTTTGATCAACGTGTGCACTTGTTTTTGCAACAACTCAGTATACCCACCATTTCTATAAATTCCGTCCCGGGAGCTTTGAGGAAACCGACGTAGAGTGGAGAGATGGACGGGACAGGAGGTGAACTAGCGAGAGAGAAGTAAAGAGTCACCAACCTCAGCCAGGGACACAGCCAGATGACACTTCTGCTTCGGTGAGTGACTGCATGGCCTCGAGACCGTAGATGAGGGTGCTCAGAGAGGCAAAAGGTGCAACTCAGAGAGGGAAGGGGAGGCTGACCCAGCTAACAGCCAGACCATTCATGCCTTACAGACTGTGAGATGCTGTCAGCTGTAGAGTGACTGATCTGGGATCACCACTGACTGCTTCAGTGTTGTTTTAGCCTTTAATCCCTTGAGTGGGTCCACATTTTTCATATTCAAAGGCGAACTACAAACAGGGAGCAGTTGAAAACGAATGTATTGGAGGAGAACAGCACTACTGTGATCACCACATACTGTAGTATGTATTTATAGTTTGCCATTTGCAAATGCTCTCTGTGTACGTTAATTTGTCACCACGACAGCCCCCTGCTTAGAGCAGGAGAGGTAATGTAATTTGCTCAGGGTCCCACGAGGAAGATGTTGCTGGTTTGAACTCCTGTCTTACGACCCCAGGACTGGCTCTCCTTCCGTGGTGTTCACCAGGCTGACCAGGGCACGTCTGAGGCGGTCGGCAGGGCATCCGGAGTTGCTGAGGCAGCCACCATCCTTCCTGTCTGCTCTGTGCTCCTTGAGCCCTGCTAAGAGTTGGCACATGGCTGGAGCCAGCTGGTGGGCCCTCCGTCCAGCTCCGCCATCTGGCATGATGCCGTCCTGCTCACCAGCCTCTCTTCTGCCTGGGTGACTCTGCCTGCTGCTCCTGTCTGGCAGGACCTGAGTGGCAGAGGGTTGGCTGCGAGGTCCTGGGCATTGGCTTCTGGTGAGGCTGTGGTGATTCAGTCCTCCTGGAAGTCTGTCCTCCTCAGCCTTTGTCCCGAGGCTCCCAACAGGCTCCCTCCTGTTGCCGACTCCCGCCACCATTGATGAAATGAGCTCCTGCTACCCAGAGAGGAAAAGTCGGGGACTCCAGGCCCCGCTGGGTCAGCATCCTGTCCCGGAAACACTGCTTGGTCCATACCCTGTGCTATTCTGCAGTTCATTCTTTAAAGCGGGGCTGTGCTAGCAGAGAGGTCTTTCCTGGGCGTGCACGCAGCCCTACACGTGTACATGGCCTTCTAGATCCCAAGGACTCTGCCTGAACTCTCCAAAACCCCTGTGGACATCTCATTCCCCAGATTTTCTTTTTAGCTTTCTGGTTAACCAATTGTTTGCCCCAGCTTTTATCCACTGCCTCAGGCAGCCAAGATACTAAAAAATTGCCTCTGATGGTTTTCAACAAATGCTCCCACCCTCATTCCCACCCTGGGAAAAACTGTTTGCACTAGGCCAGCTGTGAGTCAGGTCAAATAAAAACAGCCTTCCAGGGAACTACAAGACAGGTCAAATAATGACAATTATCTGGGAATGAAGCTTTAAGCTTTGCGTGATTCTGCATTACTTTCAGGATAAAATGCAAATTCGATAACAGGGTATGTAAATCCTTTTAGAATTTGGTCTCTGCCCAGATCTCCAGCCACAACCGCTAACAAGCTGCTTAATCTCTAAACTTCTCTCCCCAGTGTCTTTCAGTTTGCTAGTTTTCACCTGGTTGTGGCTTTTGATTTCAAGACTATTGCGGAGCTGGGCAGGGGAGATGGGATTAGGGCAAGTTAAAGTGTCACAAAGCTCTCTGTTCTTACTGAGATCCCGCAGTTTTCCCCGAAAAAATGCTCCCTGGATTGTTGCAGGTGTTTGGGTAAGTTCCAGACTTCTGAAAATGGTCATTCTTAACATTTTTGCAAGTTTTCTCATTACCTTTATGAAGAAGAGGATTTTCAGAGGACCCTCCTCTGGCATTTTCACCGATATCTAAACTAAGTGTGTGTGAGTGAACAGAAGAGGCGGGTATTATTGAGATGACAGCTTGGGCAAAGAAAAAAGATGGGAGTAGCAGTTGACACGTTGCAAGGGAATTGCAAGTGGAACATAAAGTTGCCGGGAAAGAGTGGAAGGGAAAAGGCTGAGGAAGTAGGCAGTGGCTTGTGTGCAACATTAAAAGATATTTAAACTCTTCCTCCCCCACCCCACCCCGTCAGCCACTTTCCTCCCAGGGCCAACTTCAAATCTCAGCTATTTCAGGAACACTGACATAGCCACTCAGGCCCACAAGTTTTGAATTCGCCCCCACCAACCAAACATTGCTTTCCTGCTGTCAATACTTTTATTTAATTATCTTTTATATTTTCCAAGTGCCTCCTTAGCTGATCCTAGCTAGCAATCTTCATTGCAGTTCTTCTTCACCTTGTAATTGCAAAAGTTTATACAGTATCTGGAACATAATAGGAGCTCAGTACATAGTGGATAAAGGAATAAAGAGAATGAACTTTTTAAGAGCAAGCAATCCTGTCCTGAGAGATTTTTGCTTGTTTTAAACTGGGTGCCTTGGAAAAACAGATTCTGACTAGGTATTTGCATAAAGGAAGTTTGCTAGGGAGTGCCCTTCACTTGAGTGGATATGGGGGAATGAAGCAAACAGAATTTTGGAGAGGGGGGGAGTTGATCCCCAATGCAGTCACGACAAAGGCCCCAGCCGATCCTTGGAGAACCTTTCAGAGTTGTCCTGCCTTAGGGTCCAGTCCTGTTTCCCCTCCTGATGAAGCAGTGCCTTGGGAGAAGGCATGACCTTGACAAAGCGTCCAACCGTCCAGCAGCTCAGGAAATGAATGCGTGTGAAGCCAAATCTGGCCTCTGTACCCCGACACCAAGTTAAATCTTACACACAGAGTTTTGGGTGAAGTAGAAAAGAAGAGCTTTATTGCTTTGCCAGGCAAAGGGGGCCACAGCGGGCTAATGCCCTCAAAACTGTGTGTCCCTCCTTGGAGGGGGCAGTGAGGAGTTATATAGCAATGGTTCAAAGAGGAGGGCATGATCAGCTCGTGGACTTTCTTCTGATGGGTTGGTGGTGAGGTAATCGGGAGTCGGAGTCATCAACCTTGGGTTCCAGCTGGTCTGGGGTCTGTGTGCTTGTGGGCCGCATACCCTCATTAATCTTAACTTCTCCCACCTGGAAGGGGTTTCCGCATCTGCAAAACAGCTCAGAGATATTGTTGTGTGTATCCCTTGATGGGGAACCAGGACCCTGCCCCAAGCCTGCGCTATTGTTTCTCTTGACTGTTTCTCCCTGCTCTCACGCGTTCCCCTCCCTTCCCTAATTAACAACTTCTTGAATCTGCCCGCTGGAACTCAAGGAAAGTCATGGGGGCTGAATGAAGCCTATTTCCTGTACTCAAAGAAACAGGGGACACAGAAAGTCTTTGTGCCCAGGAGCCCCCATAGGGCCCTGCTCAGTATCGGGTGCCTCAGTCCTGAAGAGAGAGCTGGGCACCATAGCACTCACGACACTGCTCAGTTCCCACGTGGTTTGGCCCATTGTGCGGACTCGGTGCTGGCTCCCCTGAGGGAGGTGTGATGCGACACAAAGCGTGGGGTCAGACCATCTGATTTCCACCCTGAGGTTTCTTCCTGCTAACTGCATTGCTTGGATCAGAGTTTATCTTCCCTCCACCTATTTATCCTTCATTGGCAAGTGGGTATTCCTACTTCAACACTGGACAAGTGACAGATGTGCCAGGGTAGCATGGGAATGGGGTCAGAATTGAATGCACTACAGCCGGCAGGAAATCCGTACCTATGACTGCCTGGAAGTCCAGCTACACTGCACTCCCGCCACCTGACCCACCCAGGATCTCCCACATTTCTGCTGGAAAAGTACAAAAGAGGTCTAGTTGCCTCTCTGGGGTACTGAGAAATTGATCAGCTATGTTTTGAGACAGTTGGATCCTGATAAGGATTTTGCATGAGGTAGACATTTTTGTTCTCCTTCCTGACAGTGATCAATGAGAAATCATAGTGGAAGGAGACGATGTCATTCCTCATCCTATATCAACTCATATATGGGTTAGTGACTTGTTGGAAAGAAAAAGATGAGTCCATAATCTAGTAAATTACTATGAGCACCACAGAGAAATCTGATAGGGTTGTAAAGGATCTTGAGTGATATGATTCCAACCTCGACATTCAGGCAAATGGCTTCTCAGAGAGGGGCCTGGAGGGGGAAACGTCTCAGAATCATGGGGGAAACATGAGGCTTAGGTAGTCTGAAAAAAGCATACTGTGCTTTGTTCCCATAAGAAGGTTTTGTACAAAATTCTTGTCTGTTGCACATACGCAGAAAATAGCTTGAGGGAGTGCTTTAGGGGGACAAATGTTGAAAAAAACACATGAGAAGTAGCTTTGGGAACAAAATGGCATCCTGATGTCAAAATTACTTTTCAGAAGTTTTTATCTCTAGCAACTATATTTGGCTTAAAATTACATCCTTTTTTCTTTTCTTTTCTTTTCTTTTTTTTTTTTTTACAAAGCCTTAAGTGAAAGAATGCAGTTACCTCCTGCTAGAAATGAGCATTCCAACCCCTGATAAGGAGCCTTTCAAAACTAAGGATGACAAAATGACAACAGGCTCTGAAAAATGTTTGAAGTTTGCCCTCAAGTTAGAATCACCTGGATTTTTTGCGAACTCTCATTGGATATGGACCTGTCACTGAAGGAGATGAATACTTGTCATGTCTGGGACTCCAGTGATGCCCCAACTTTCCTTTCAAGCCTGGAGTAAGGAACTGAACAAACAGCTCCTTTCAGAAGGACAGGTTTCCCCCCCAGGTAGGTAAAGAGATAGCATCAGCATCCTTTCTAAAACCACTATCAGATGTTTCTGTTCCTCAGTTTTTTCACCCAGAATATCAGTCGCTGTGACTGACAGCCCTCAACATTCCTGTGAGCTGCACGGTGAAAGCAATCTGCAGATGAAAGCAAATTTACTCAAATTTCCATCAGCAGCATTTCTCAAGGTTTGTCGGCTTAGAATATGAATACAGTCTATTTCCATGGGGTCAGCAGCAGAAAGGAGTGTAGATTTCAGGAGGAATTAATGGACTACAGGTTAACTCTTTACTTACGGAAAAGGAACACTAAAATAATTTCCAATATTCTCTATTTATTCAATGTATATGAATATAATATACATATAATATATATAAATTACATATATTAAATGTATATAAATTTTATAAATATATGTAAAATCTCTTAGTGAAATATTTCTTCACCTACGAAATGTTTCTTGTTAATTTTTGGAAAAACTACCCAAGTGGATTTCATGCTACCAAATGCACATTCAGATACTTATAACCAAGTTTAATATCTTAGTTTTTCTTTCCAAAAGCTGAGCTAATATTTACCAGGCTCATGTCATGGGCTAGAACAGGGGTCAGCATTTACAGCCTGCAGCCCCTCACCTGTTCTTGCATAGCCTATGAACATCGTGAAATGGTTGAAGAAAAATCAAAGAAGAATAATAGCTCATGACATGTGACAATTGTATGAAATGCAAATTTCAGTTTCCATACATACAGTCTTATTGGACACAGTTACACCATTCCTTTACAGATTATCCATGGCTGCTTTCCTGCTAAAAAGACAGAGCTGAGTAGTTGTAACACAGACCATATAGCCCACAGAGCCAAAATAATTAACTCTTTGACTCTTTACAGAAAAAGTTGGTCAACCCCTGGCCTAGAACATTTCTCTATTTGTTGCTAATTGTTTTAGGGACTGGTTAGGCTACTGCTCTGTTAAAGATTAGAGCACTGCAGGGACTTCCCTGGTGGCACAGTGGTTAAGAATACTCCTGCCGATGCAGGGGACACAGTTTCGATCCCTGGCCTGGGAAGATCCCACATGCCGCGGAACAGCTAAGCCCGTGCGCCACAACTACTGAGCCTGTGAGCCACAACTACTGAAGTCCCCATGCCTAGAGCCTGTGCTCCACAGCAAGAGAAGCCACTGCAGTGAGAAGCCCACGTACCCCAAAGAAGAGTAGCCCCAGCTCACCACACTAGAGGAAGCCCGTGCGCAGCAATGAAGACCCAAAGCAGCCAAAAATAAATAAATATATTAATTAATTAATTTTTAATAAAAGATTAGAGCATTGCAGTTGTAGAGACCTTACAGAGTGGTCCCTGGAGTATACCTCTGTTAATATAACCCAGGTCTACTTAACTTCCCATAACACCCATCTATGGGTAAATAACACTTTGTTAATCACATTTGACCACACTCTTTACTACAAAAACTGTTGAATTCTATTGGGAAGAATTCTCACCACCTAATTTCTTTTTTAGGACAATCAGATTTGTATATAACAGGTTTGTTTAAGATAAGATTATAACTAAAAGCCCACCCTGCAGATCCCACTCCAGGGAAATGTAGGAGGGTAGAGAAGGCTGCTTCAGAGATCAGAGGACCTCTCACTGCATAGCCAACCTTCACCTGGGAAAAGAACTTTGACGCCAGTTGTGTTGCAATCGTGAGAAGAGCAGCTCCATCCGTGGCAGGTCGCTGGCATGGACCATGATGGGGGCGCGATTCCTCCAGGACTGGATCCTCTTACTGGGTTTCTGGGAAAGCCTCACTCCTGATGGTAGAGACACCAGTGAGAATAAAGGGTGTGGACTGAGATCGTGTGTTGGGATGGCCTGGAATGCTGAGATGCTAGGAAAGAATGTCAGTTGTGTGTAACATTGACTCGGAAGCACAGAGGAAAGGTGGTGGAAGAAATGAGATTTGGGTCAACAGGGCTAGCAGCTGACAGCTCCCTCCACTTCTTCCCTGGGATCTCTCCTAACTTCCTCTCTATGGGATTCTAACTACTGCGGGGACCAGTAGCTGGAGGAGTGGTTACGACAAAGCTTACCAGGACAGGAAGAGTCCCGAGGAGACCAAGGTTTGAAATGATGTTAATACATCGGCTAAAGTGTAAGGAGCTCTGAATGCCAATCCCAATTCTAAGGGCTTTACCTGTGTTACCGCTTCAAGCTTCACATATGCTGCAAGGCAGGGTACCATGATTAAGTCCCTTTTACAGATGGGGACATGAGGTAAAAAGAGGTTAAAAACTCACTGATGTTTACAAGGTAAGTAAATAGCAGAATCCGTCTGTCTGTCGGTCCGTCTGTCTGTCTGTCTCCAGGAACTGTGCTACTTTCTTATACTGCTGGGGGAAGAGGTGGGTGGCACAGCAGGATGGAGACGTGGAGAGACCTAAGCTGCCTTAGGACAGCCTTGTTCCGATACCGCCTTTGGGTGTGGCGTCCTCCAAAAAGGCTTTTCAGGACCTTTTAGTGACAAAAGGAGCACCTCACCTGCTCGAGGTTCAAACACCCACAGCCCTACCTGGGCCCAGATGTGGGCGCATCCCTTCAGGGCAGGGAGCTACCCTGTAGCTAGCTGGGTGGGTGGTCCAGGGTCCTGGGGTGCCAGGGCAAGCATCGTACCAGGGCCCATTCATTTGTCTTGCTGACTCAAAACATACCTGTAGTGTTTACTTTGAGCTACCTCGGCAGCTTTGCCCCATGGCTTTTGTGCCCTTAAAACTTCTTTATTGGTAATATCAGGATTGACTGCAAGAATAATACTGTTTATTTCTGCCACGTCTCAGGTCATCCGAGGAGGTACCTGGATGGTCAAAGGGCTTCTTATGAGCTCTCTCCTTTGCCCTTTTAAAATCACTGAATTTTGTTTTCTTTTTTTCTTTTTTTTTTTTTTGTGGTACGCGGGCCTCTCACCGTTGTGGCCTCTCCCGTTGCGGAGCACAGGCTCCGGACGCGCAGGCTCAGTGGCCATGGCTCACGGGCCCAGCCGCTCCGCGGCACGTGGGATCTTCCCGGACCGGGGCACGAACCCGTGTCCCCTGCATCGGCAGGCGGACTCTCAACCACTGCGCCACCAGGGAAGCCCCAAATCACTGAGTATTCTTGGTTGTTTAATGCAAAAGGAAACAGAATATCAGACCCTTTGGGCCCAGGCAGTTTGGGAGGAGGGCTGGTAACACCCTGGACCACAAATCTGAGGCCTCATTATAACTGTGGGATCGTATTCCCAGCTCACCCTCACCCCGCCCATCTTTACCTGCCCACCACCACCCAGCTACAGGGTCCCACTTTCTCCAGGGCCACTCCACCAGCACACCTCCACCCCCATCTTCTCTCTGTGTCTCTGTCTGAAAACTGAGTGTCCTCCTTCCTCTGTGTGTGGATCAGACACAGCTGCCCCAGCTTCGGTGTTTAATCACTTCATATTTCAAGACCCCAGAAGGAATTCTGAAAGTCCTCTGGTCCTGATCCCAAATCCTAAGAAAGAAGATGCAGGGTTTCCCTGGTGGCACAGTGGTTAAGAATCCGCCTGCCAATGCAAGGGACACGGTTTTGAACCCTGGTGCGGGAAGATCCCACATGCCGCAGAGCAACTAAGCCTGTGCGCCACAACTACAGAGCCTGCGCTCTAGAGCCCGCAAGCCACAGCTACTGAGCCCATGTGCCGTAACTACCGAAGCCCGTGCGCCTAGAGCTTATGCTCTACAACAACAGAAGCCACCGCAATGAGAAGCCCGCGCACCACAACCAAGAGTAGCCCCCGCTCGCCGCAACTAGAGAAAGCCCGCACACAGCGATGAAGACCCAACACAGGCAAAAATGAAAACAAATTAATTAATTAATTAAAAAAGAAGATGCAATAGGCCGATTTTAGCGGGGGTGAGGGAGTGCAGCGTCCACCCCGGGTCCGACCAACAGGCTAGGGGCAGATTCCCTTTTTCTTCTGTCCACCCAGCTGGGGTGCAAAAGGCTCCCTGAACAGGGCTGCAGGGGTTTCTGTAAGAAGGGCCGCATCAGTCAGAGGTGGCTGCCTGCCTGAGAAAGTGGGCACTGTCTCTCCACCACTCCCGTAAGGAAGTGACTCTCGATGGAGCCTGCTCTGGCCCTGACTGTCCCCGCACACTCCACAGCAGAGAGGGACTGGGGTCTTCTCTGCAGGCCTCATAGATGTTGGGACGTGTGTCGCCCGTGCAACCCAATGTCTTATCCCATCCCTCTTTCCTACATCCTGGCCCTCCCCCATAGGACTGATCTGCTACCCTGAAGTCCTGGGCGTGGTCAGAAGGAAGGTCTGCACCTTTTTTTTTGTGCCCAGTGCTTTTTCAGAGTTCATAGAAAACAGCTCTAGGCCAAAGAACAACTCTAGGAAAAGGAAATTCTATCCTTGGCCAAGATCCCATGTTCTATATATACTGTTTCCTTATTTTTTTTGCGGTACGCGGGCCTCTCACCGCTGTGGCCTCTCCTGTCGTGGAGCACAGGCTCCGGACGCGCAGGCTCAGCGGCCATGGCTCACAGGGCCTAGCCGCTCCGCGGCATGTGGGATCTTCCCAGACCGGGACACGAACCCGTGTCCCCTGCATCGGCAGGCGGACTCTCAACCACTGCGCCACCAGGGAAGCCCCTGTTTCCTTTTTTTTAAACAATAAAATGGAACAACGTTTTAAAAACGCATGTGGTACCCTTACAAAGTGACCGTCCACAACCCGTGAGTACTTGCTTCTGCTCATTCCAGAGCCTTCGGGCCGGCTCTCCTGGCCTGAGTCCACACCACGAGACCCCAGGAGGTGCCACGGGGCCTGAGTCAGGCACGAGTCAGGAATGAATGGGCGTCGGGGTCACACTCCCATACACATAACCTGCCACCGCCATTTGGCGTGTGCCCTGCACCCTCGGTGTCTGGATATTTTATGAATGACACTGGTCAAGACTGGCTAGTCCAGGCTGGGACGCCTGCCATGCGGACATCCTGACATGTCCTTGGGAAGAGGCCGTGCCGGCCGAGAAGGTCCAGAGGGCACAGGCTGTCCTCCACCAGCACCAGCTCCTTGTCAGGCTAGGCAAAGTGCAGGTTCTTGACCTCACGGAAGTGGGGTGATGGGGGAATTTTTTCTCCCTGTGGAATATTTACCCGCCCCCCAGCTGGGTCAGCGGCACACCCAGCTGACAGAGCACTCACCAGAGCTCCTGGGGTCCCCAGGCCTTTATCGCGCCCTCCACCTCTCAGTCCGGTCTGGACCTTGCTGCAGAAGAAGCGTGCCTTCTCGTGGTCTGAATCCCACAGAGCTTTTGGAACCACAGGCCTCGCAGTCCCTCGTGATGAAGACGGACGAAGTCTGCATCAGAGCTTCCCCACTTTCCCCTATGCCCCCGAGGCCACTCCTGGAGCCCATCAGGGAAAAGGACCCTGTCATTTACTGATACTGATGTACACAGTGACCGTGGCGGACATATATACACCACCAAATGTAAAACAGATAGCTAGTGGGAAGCAGCTGCATAGCACAGGGAGATCAGCTCGGTGCTGTGTGACCCCCTAGAGGGGTTGGATAGGGAGGGTGGGAGGGAGGGAGACGCAAGAGGGAGGAAATATGGGGATATATGTATATGTATAGCTGATTCACTTTGTTATAAAGCAGAAACTAATACACCATTGTAAAGCAATTCTACTCCAATAAAGATATTTTTTAAAATGTATTTAAAAACTGACTTTTTTTTTTTTTCTGATGGAGTACACAATCCAAAACACCTGGAGACCAGTGATTCAGAGCAGGGATCTGGGTCAGAGAGGTACTGGGAGTACTGGCTCTGCTGTTTTTGGTTGGTGTGACCCTGGGCGGTGCTCAAGCCTCTCAACGCCCCCGTTTCCTCATTTATGGAATGAACTTGACAGAAGACTCGTAAGACTGAGGATGAAATTAGACCATGCAGCACAAGCACGGTGCCTGAACACAGGGATCCCTGGATGGGCATCATTTATCGTTATCCCTCACTGTTCATGTCCGTCCTCAGCAAACGGCAAAAGCGGAAGCCCCCAGATGGCTCAAGCACAGCTAAGCCTGCAGCCCCAGAGGGGACCGCACAGACTCAAGAGTTAACCTGCATCCATTCCAGGGTTCAGCCACATCTGCCCTGTCACGAATATAAGTACTTGATGTGGAGACAGACACAGAGCCTGGGTGGGCAGAGGGAGCTAGAGCCATAGATGGGACCTGTGTCGAAAGGAAGTACGCCTGAGTGGTCCAGGCGTCCCTGTATCGCAAGTCTTCCCACTCCCTGGCTGTGTGACCTTGGCTAAGTTACTCCCCTTCTCTGTTCTAGGTGGAATAATGCTAGCTGCCACGTAACATACAAACCTCAAAATTGTAGGAGCTCGGCGTGATAGAAGTTCACTCTTCACTGACATCTGCACCCCACCGTGGGTGATCTTGGCTGGAGCACAGCTTCCCTCCACAGCCTGATTTGGGGACCCCCTGTCACTCTATCTTGCAGCCCCATGGTCCCCTCAGAGTTGTCAGCGTCCAGCAAACATGGGGCGAGAGAGTGGAGAAGGTGCATTGTGATGCAAGGAGGGCTGGGAAATGTCATCCCTGGCTGGGCAGACACTTCTCAGAAACCACTGAGAAGGTGACAATGGAAGGTGGGGAAAAACTTGGGTGGGCAGTTCCCTGTCTGCCACACGCTCTGGGCCACCGTTTCCTCCTCTGTGAACGGGGATGATAATAGTAATACCTGGCTTGTATGGTTGGCGGGAAGGCTAAATGGTAATCACGCAATAATCATCAGTTGTTCTCGTTACTGCTAGGAACTAGACCTTGCTATCATTTACCAAAAATGAAAGGCTGCACCTTGAAAATGAATCCAGGTACCTGTGAGGTCTGAGCTCTGGGGGTTTAAGAAGCTATTCAGACACAAAGCCCCATGCAGAGAAGTTATATCTGAATGTAGGTCCTTCACCTGGCTGTCCTGCGCCTCTGCCGTTTTTCACCCGCGTGTGCCTTGTGTTTGGCATGTCCGCTGTCCCCGTGGCCGCCCCCTCCCCATGCAACCCCTTGCCTCCCCTCCCCTCTGTCCCCTCTGTCTTTCCAGCCCGCAGGTCTACCCTCTGGTTTCTGGCTGTGTGTCTGCTGCTCTGGGCTCCCAGCCTTCCCAGCTTTACCTCTATTTCCACCCAGACAGAGAGAGCATTACCCACCCCCAGGGCTAGACCCTCCGTGACATGGGTAGCTGATTTATTGAATTGTCTGAATCCAGTATGAATTCAAATAGGAAGTGATTTTTATGTTGTTGTTGTTTTTTTAAATCACTCCTTGCAACTACACCCTTTCCCATCCCTTAATGACATTGGGGGCAGATTTCATAACATTCCGTCCGGGCACTTTCAGTAACCAAAACAGTGCGGCCCGGTTTCACATGTCAATTTCACAGACAGTTTAATGATGAATTCCTTCCTCCTGTCCAGTCCACAGCCACACTCCAGCTGGGGACCTGGACTGGGGAGGGAACCCGTCTGCTCGCCCTTCCTCCTCTGTCTCCCCTGCAGAATTCATTCATTCAGGAAGGACTGGGAAAAGGACCAGAGTCCCTTAGATGTCGGGCAGGTGCTGGCTCTCTTGTGGACCCTGGGGAGTGGACCAAACCGGTGACCTTCGGCAGCCTCGGGGCCCAAGGGGCCCTCACACTCTCTGCCATGCCCGTCTGTGCGGGCACTGACTGCCCCATCCTCTCTGCCCCGCCCTCTGGGCCCCGTCTCCTCTGCACCTGCTCACCTAGCAAATCTGCTGCCTACGCAGATACTCACCTGGCTGAGGAAACGTCGGTCTCCGCTTCTGCCATCCCCACCTTCCCTGTGTGCCCCTCCCTTGCTGGGGACTCGGCTTCACAAAGGACATGCTTAGATTAGCTCCCTGGCACAGGGCTACCTGGGGACACCTGGAGCTGTCCTGGAAAAGTGACAGAGCTGACGGAAGTCCGTCTTGGCATCCAGACCCTCTTGGAATAGGCTTGGCTGTAGCCCGGCCCCCAGCTCGGCCCGATGCTGACCTTTTCTGACCTTCCCTCTGTCCTCCCAGCCAGATCTGCCGTGCTAGCTCCAGTTCCTATCTGAAACTAGGGCCAGAGAGGCATGTGGACACCCTAGGCAGGCTCTTAACTTGGCCCACTTTCAAGATAAAGCACTTTAAATATTTGTTCAATAAAAATTTAGTAGGGCCAAGGAGAAACCGGTTTTCTGATGATGATTATAGAAAAACAGATTTCCTTTATCATTTGTTTCTCCTGGCCAAAGAATTGATGTTCTAAAAACTAAAAAGCCAAATATCTGGTGAAACATGTCTCACTGTTTTCCGTTCATTCTCCTCTCTTCAGTCTTTCCAGTAGTTTCTGAAAGGAGGTAGCTTCTTAGGAGGCATAAACAAGAGCTTGAAATTTAAATAACAGAATGGAACTCCTTCTTAATACATAGCGGTACACTATGCTTCATTCATTCTCACAATTCAAACCGACTGTCAGCTTCTAGCTGCCATGAGTACAATGTGATGAACCCACAGAGGACGGCCATCTGCCTGGGTGAGAAATGCGTTTACTTCCTTCTTTCTCTTTCTTGAATCTTTCATCTTTTTCTGGTTGTTGCTTTGCTTGTTTATTTTCAAGGCCCACTCCAGCTTCACCCACTATGTCAGAGTGGGAACCGTTTATGCCCACGGTTAGGTGCAGCAGGCGTGGGGACCAGGGTCAGCCAGTTTGACTCTGGAGATGGTTTTGTGCCCTCGGGTGCTACCCAGCGGGGGCATCTCTGCTCTGGATCCTTTACAGGGACGCCCTACCTCTGCTCCAACGAGCACCTCCACCTCTCACTCTCCCGGGCCACCCTGCACCTAGGTCTCTGCTTCTTCCCTCCAGTTCTTGGGCAACTGTGTGGTCTTCGCATGTTTCCCATGGTCAGTTCTGAAGAGCTGAATCCTGCCACTTTAATAGCTAAAGCAGGCGGGAAAATGTTGTTCACCTGTTCAGACTTGCCTGGCTCGAATCCAGGCCCAGCCCCTTACTAGCTGTGTGGCTTTGGCAAGAAATTCAGCCTCTCTGAACCTAGGCTTAGTCAGCTGCAGGATGGGGTGATGGTCCCGGCCTAGCCAAATAATCAAGAGGATTCCAGTTAGCATATACACAGTGAAGCCCTGGGAGGCCCACGGCACAGGGATAACACCCCTGTTAGGGTTACTAGCTCGGAGGCTGATTTGCTTGAAAGTGAGATCAGAGTTCCCCAGTTTTCATGTAAAGATCTCAAGCTGGTAACTTATGTCTATGATTAGAAGGCCACCCAGACATCAGTTCTGATCTCCCCTTTTGAGGTCTCGATCCCTTTAGGTGGAATTGGTACTAAATGGCTTCTAGTCAGTGTGGAATTGTTGATGGGGACCCAATCCTGTGTACACCAGCCAGACCCCCATTTCCTGCCCACGGTGACATCACACCAAAATGCGCCAAAGGAGAGAGACCATAGATGATCACCGTGCCAAACCTTGGACGCATGCATTCCTGAGTCCTAAGCGAGCAATGGCTTAATGACTCCCACCAGCTAGTTGATCTGGGCAAACCAGAAGAGTGCGTCTTCATCACAGGGTTTTTTGAGGACTGAGTCAGGTGATGGGTCTGGAGTTCTCAGCATGTGTCCAGCAGGAATAATTACTCTCCTTTCTTTTCTCCCACCCAATCTGGCCTGTTGCTGATGCCTGATTTGTTTCTTTGAACTTACTCTGTTAAGTAAATGAAGAGTCCACTATCTGACTACAGTATTCCAGGGAGGGGGGCTCAGGACACCGTGGTTCCTCCAAGAAGCATTTAAGGAGGCTGAGGGCCATTAGGCAGCATCGCCGTGGGCTTGTCAATCTCTTCTGAGAGGCAGCTCAGCTCATCTCCCTCTGCCACCTCCAAGCAGTGATGGTGACAGAGCAGAGATGGTCCCTGAGGGTATGCACTCCTGGGAGGGCAGACCTGGGCATGACGTGCTCATGGAAAGTCGCAAGGCACTAGGGGACCAGACTGAGATACTGGACCCCTGTGAACGGGAGATGCTCCAAGGGGAAAAGAGAGTCTGGCGGTAGAGTCTGTCTACCCCTCTCTCAGTTTTGCCTTAGGGACACTCAAAGTGAAATTGGATCCTCTTAACCAGTCGTGGGTCAGAGGACACAGCAGACAAGTCTCCCACTTCCCAGGCCTTGTCTATCCTAGAGTTGGAAGGAAGAGGTTCCATAATGACCTTCAGGTCAATGTTGCCCCCTCACCAGCACTAAGCAGGGCTGGCTGCCCGAGCACGGGGGGCCCGGGACAGACCTGCAGGCTCAGCTCCCTCCCGACAGACACCGAGCAGAGAAGCAGGCAGGTATGCAGCACATTTCAAACAAGCAAAGAAACAACCCACGCCTGTCAGAGAAGACCAAACTGTCTATTAGAATAATGAAGTGTCAGAAAAACCACAATTCCACCAAGGAGAGAAAACATAAAGAACCTTGAAAGACCTGCTGTGACTTGGAGAATGATTCTGTACAGATTTCCTGGTCGGGGAAAGCCATGCTGAGGATTAGAGGGAGAGAAAAGAAAGATGAACAGAGTAATATCATGTGTGACTTGCAAGGAAGTTGTAAAGATAATGCTAGTAGAAAGGGTTAAAGGAATAGGAGGGCTTTTTTTTAACCGATGCATCAGGGGAAAAGACATACTGAAGTTAAAATAGGTCTGCTAATAAATCAGGCTGGGCATGAAATTAAGGTTGGGTCTGAAATGGCCAAGATATTGAACTCATTCTTCAAAACTGTCTTTAGCAATAGAAATAAAAAGGAAAATACAGACAATGATGGCATAACAGAAATCTTTTGAAAATAACTACCAGCAGAAGCAGATATGGGACTCTTGGAACATCTGAGGACCACACTGAAAAAGAGTAAATATGCTTCTTGGGGATTATGGGAAATTGATTAGTATCTACTGGATCATGCAAAACGGTGCCTTAAAATGGCTTTGTCAGGCTTCCCTGGTGGCGCAGTGGTTGAGAGTCCGCCTGCCGATGCAGGGGACACGGGTTCGTGCCCCGGTCCGGGAGGATCCCACATGCCGTGGAGCGGCTGGGCCCGTGAGCCATGGCCGCTGAGCCTGCGCGTCCGGAGCCTGTGCTCCGCAACGGGAGAGGCCACAGCAGTGAGAGGTCAGCGTACCGCAAAAAAAAAAAGACTTTATCATAATATTGTTATTCAAAATAAATGAAGTTAGAGGAGATTCTGAAAGAAGATGTCCAACATTCTGGGTAAAAACATTAAAAGGAGGGAATCCAGAGGAGCTGTGATCCTGGTTGGCAAATCTGGTGGTAATTACCGGGAAAATTGTGACACCATGTTGAGGATCACCTAAAAGCTCAAAAGGCTAAATAACCCTAACATTTATTTGAATCAAGTTGTGTTTAAAAAAGTGGTTTCATGCCCCTCTTCCCCAGCCCACAGGCCAAACTGGAGAAGAAAAGGCTGCTAACTGGGTCTATTTGTGTCAATATTTTCAGTGTCTCTGTATCGGCACAGTTCACAGGACCCAGCAGTAGGAGAATATACCAGAAGGGCCCGTGCACAGGAAATCCAGGAGAGGACCGCCCCCCGTCGACTGCCCTACCATTGTGACCGCCACCCCCAGGTCCTGGAAGGCAGGGCTGTACAGAGCTTTTTGTCACCTCCTCGTGGCCCCCTCCCTCCCTCTCCCCCATGTGCGGGCACATCATTGCTCCCTGCTGCGCCCCCTGCAGGTTCCCACACCATTGACATTCTCAGGGCTCTCTTCACACAGCTGCCTGACACTGCAGGCTGGGCCTTTCCCCAGCCTTATCCTCTTAGGGCCTCACTTGCTATGGGGTGACAAACTAAATTACGCTAAATACTGAGAGGGTCAATGTGCCAGTGTTTTCAAGGCCCTTTAACTGATAAAGTGTTCATCCAGAGAAATAACTCATGGTGGTGATTCAGGCTCTGTGGTGAGGCTGTTAGTAGTCTTTTGACTCATTTTTGAGACAGGTGTGCCTGAGTAGGGTTGATCCTACTCTGATGACAGGTGTTACTTATGATGGACCCGGGGCCACACATAGGTATGCTGGGGACACAAAGAGGAGGCTAACTCAAGGTCTATTAAGTCCTACCTAGTATCTCAATTAACTCACTACTGATCTTTCAGAGAAAGAAGTGGCAATGAAATAATCTCATTTGTGTGAATCCCTACATATCACCACCAAAAAGTATTATGTTAGATAATACATTTATTTGGCCGTAACTTATGGAATTAATTGAGCTAAAACATAATGAGGTGTGCATGTAAAACCTATACACACCCTAGAGCTACGTACTGATGAGAATTATTATATGTAACAGATGTAGTCTTGAAAAGTCGTATGTGAATATAAATGTGTACCATTTTTAAATACGCTAAGGGAAGGGACCCTGCTACTTAAAGAAAGCCTGTAAGGATACCTATTTAAAAAGAAGTCCTTTATAAAATGATTCATCACCTCTAAATCTAGAATCTTTAGGGTGCTATTTATAGTACATTCTACCTGAACATGCACTTATATACCATAACTGTATACATATGTGTGCATATGTGGGCATATGTAATATGTATTAGGGACATATATTTAAACCAGTGGTAAATTTCTTGCCTAGGTCTTGCATTGTTTTTTTTTTTGGTTTCTGCCTTAATCTGCAGCCCTGAACAATTCAGATCCTACTAAAGGCCAGTGTAGTTGTCCCTGCAACTTCCATAGGAAAGATGCCCCCTGGGGGCCCAGCCATGCAAACATATCCATATTGCTCCCCATGTTGGGTAATTATTAAAAAAAAAAAAAAAAAAAGGACCTTCTATTTCCAAGAAAGACTCAGTAAACTCTTTTTGTTATAGCGTTTCCTTTCCTGCAAACTGTTTTTCTTATTTTGCTTCTGATTTTGTCTGGGACCAGGGAGACCTGAGCGGCCCATTTCAGATGGAAATGTTGCTGGTTCAGCTTGGTTGGGAAAAGGGAGACCGTAACCTTATAGATTTGACTGCAATTTCCTGAACAGGGGCTTTCAGAGTCCTTTAGCCCTGTTATTTATTATCTGGGCTTACTGGTTTTGTAGGTCACTGACTGTTAACTTTATTCTATTGCTGTTTTAATGAACAAGTCCAAAAGCTTCCAGTCTTAAAAATGTGAAACGATTACATTTGTGATTTCTGGGCTGGCCGTAACTGCCATATAAGAATATGTTTTAGGAACATGCTTCACATAGAATTATGATGTTTAATTCACAGCAAATACTGTGTGACACTGAAGCGGTCAGCAGAGGAAGGGAGAGAAATAGCTGGTTCCTTTCTTAGACATTTCCTTCTATTTCTTTTTTGATTTAATATTAACATCACGGGTAGGCGGTCTCCAGGCCGTTGAAAGATAATCTCTTCCCACTAAATTAAGTAACTTCTCTGCATGTTATTTCTCATTGAATACCCCAAAAGGTCATCCTCGATGGTCAGCCATCTCCCCAAATGTCGTCTAGCTCTTTCTCCGCCCATCTACATATGCTCCCATATAGGTCATCACAGCTTCTAACAGCCCGCTTCTCATGCCAATGGTGTAAAACCTAGGAAGCTCTTGTACTGTATACCCTGATTCAAGATTTGGAAAATACAATCACAGCATTTATCAGCTAAGAAGCTCAGAGTTACAAGGGGAGTGGGAGAGGCAGAGGCCCAGGCAGGGAAGAGATGAGTAAGCTACACGGAATGATGTAGAAGGGTGTCGACTTGCTCTGCACCTTTATCTGTGCAGGATAGAGAAGGGCCAGCACTGGCCAGCTCCAACTGACCCTCTGAAACCATTACGAGGAACAGCCTGGGGTCCCATAGTCTCCAGAGCAGGAAGGGACACATTTCACCTTATCCCTCACGCATCCAGAAAGATTCCCCAAGGGCTTCTGCTGTAATGTTCTGAATATGAGGGTAGAAAAGCTAATCAGATTTTTGTCCATAAATTGCTGAGTTGGTGCCTTTATTTGTAGAATAGTTAAAATGTTAATGGTATTCAAGATGGATGGCAGGTAATTAATTTATAAATCACCTCATCTATATTTCATAGACATTGAATTTGGTCCTTCCTTGCCAACTGTCTCTCCTCGATCTAAAAGAGCTAAGATGTAATAACAGTGGAGAATCCTAACACCACCGTCGCAGCTTCCTTTTTTAGGTACATGTATTGATTATACTCTAATGCGTGTTGCCTCCTTTATAATATGGGTGATTCTAATGAAGTATGGGCACTGGGCCATAACAGTGGCACTCAGATGTTAACATAGCATCTCCGGCTGGATCAGCTAGGTTTTTGTACCAGAAACGACAGAGGCTCAGAAAGAAAACTAAATTAAGGGGCCAGAGTCCCAGGTTTAAATCCTGGCCCTACCATTAAGTTGCTGTGTGATTCTGGACAAAGTCATCTCAGTTTCCTCGTTTGGCAAATGAGGGGATAGCACCCTATTGGGTCTCCAGGACCCTTTACAGCTCTACCATTTTATGGGCCTGTGATGTGGAAGTTCTAATAGTCGGGGAAATGGAGAAATCAGTGGTGGCCAATGTCACTGAATTCCTTGTGTGCGATCAGGAGAGCTAAGTGAGAGAGCCATCTAGCCACAGCGGGAGCATCTTGGGGGCACGCTAAATCAGGAAGACTCACAAATAGGGGAAAACTAGAATTATTGTCAAGGGGAGCCAAGGTTCTGATGAGGAAATTGGCACTCAGCAGCAAACAAAAACTTGTGGTTTGAGGACAAACAAGGGCAAACAAGGGCCGTCGGTCAGTAGTCGGGAGACTCTGAGCAGATGACTTCAGGCTTGAGAAATGACCCAGGAGTACAGATCAGAACCGAGACCACAGGTGGTGGGTGTCTCCTGGGCCCACCCCTTTAAGCCATTCCAGGCATTGCTTTTTATTAGAATTGCAGATGCTGTACAGTAATATCTTATTTTTTGAAATCCGAATGACAAAGTCAACCAGAGCTTTTGAGGACTATTTTCAGAGTGATATTTCAGCATCAGTGGCTCACGGAATCAGCCTCTTCATGTCACCCTGTTCTCCTTGGGGAAGGGCACACACAACAGCTAGTCTTTTGAGGGAAAGATGGATTATTCACTAAGTGATGTTAAGATTTGGGAGAGAAAAAGCCAAGCATTTAGATAAAAAATTAGATTCCCTGCTTTTTATCCCATGCCAAAATAAATTCCAAAAGCATTAAATACTTCAGTGAAAAAAATGGCAAACTGGAAAAAAAATTTTTGAGTTATTTCTGGAGGCAAAGTTTAACATCTTTAATATACAAATCCTGCTTATAAATAAATTAATAAAAGAAGAATTTCTAATGAAAAATAAGAAATGAATAACAGAAGTCAACTCATAAATTAAGACATAAAATTGACCAGTAACCTGATGAAAACATGTTCAACCTCATAAAGAAGTCAAAGAAAATGAACATTAAGACATCTGAAATACAAGTTTAGCCCATCAAAGATTTTACTTTAAATGGTATTTAGTGTCAGTGTAGATTTGAGGGAAGCAAGCGTGAACCCGCTCTCTATGGGTTGCAGATTTCTTGCTGGGTGTCGGGGCCCCTGGGTTGAGTTCACATGAATTATACTGGTACCCTGACATGGCGACTAGCCAACGGCTTGCCAAACCCATTTTTCTTTCTTCTGGGCTTACAGCTGGACTACATTTCCCAGCCTACCTTGAAGAGAGGTGAGGCCACGCAACAACATTTTGGCCAAAGGCATGTGAGCGGCAGTGAGGTCCACAACTTCCGGGCCTGCAGAGATGCCAGGCAGGTGACCCTCTTTGCTGCCTTCCCCTGTCTGCTGACCAGAGGCAGAGGACTCAGGAGAGGACCCCAAGGCCCTAGGAAGCCACCAGTTAGAAAAAGCCAGAGCAGAGCAAGCTTCTGCTCATCAACCAGCCGCCATTTTGTTCTTCATGGACAAGGAATAAACTTCTTTTGTGTTAAACCACTGAGGATAGAGGCCCATTGTAATATCAGCTAATGAGCATTGCTGTCAGAGGTTTTTTAACAATGATGCCTCAAAGTCAGCTGCTATAATGAAAAACCTTAATGTGTGACAATGGCTTAGTGATTGAGTGACAGGTGGAGGAGGAAATTGATGGAGTAGGCTGGATGGTGAGCAAGTCATGTAACTATGGCAACTCTTTGGTAAATCTGTTGCCTATCATGTCTTGGAAAGGCAACCTCAGGTCTAACGAGCCACAGCTCTGGGCAGAGTAGTGATAGGAGTTAAGGTGACCTGCTAAATCTGTCACTGGATGCCTTAGTAAGGTGTTACAAGAAAGAGATGACCCATAGCAATAATTGATTGGTTTTCCAGCAGAGATCAAAGGAATGAGAAAGTCCACAAATAAAAGACCCTAAAGGTAGAAAGGTCAATTGCTTCTGGACCCCAAATAATAAGAGATAAGACTGGAAAGTCTAGTCAACGTTCTCAGTCAAACAGAGAATTGGCTGGTGGCAACGATCCAATGACCCAAGGCTGTTTAAAAAAATTACATCCAGGCAATCACCCTGAACCTGAGAGGGGGAAGCTTGGTGAGGATGAACCGAGCAAAGGCCGAACCGAGCATGCTTCTGGGAAAGTCCCTCAGTGAGGCTGCCAGCCCAGGGCACTGACTGAAAAAGACAAGAAGCTACTGAATATTTGGGGGAAACATCCTGCCACGAAAACCAGAAGAACAGACCATAAAAGTCTTTCATTTGTTGAGACTAAATCACTTAGGTCTTGAGCAGGAAGTGGATTATAATATTGATAGACGGGAAGTCTCCTATATTAACCACAACTGTGATTGGCTGTATTCTGAGGCTTTGACACATGCAGACTAGCTGACTCTGGAAGGATTGTCCCGCCCAGGATTTGTCAGTTCCTAGAGATAGTAAACAGCGCTGAAGGCCCAAGGATTTCAAATGCAAACTGACCAATCCAGAGCCCCCATCCCCACAACCTCTTCAGTCAGGTTTTAACTCTCTAGGCCATTACCCCCAGGGCCAGGTACCAGACAACTAGGGAAGCCCCTAAGCCCCAGAGCCCTGAAGTGATTCAAACCAGCCAATCCTAGCCTGCTGACCCTGCCTCCCTGGTTCCTTCCTCCAGAAATCACAGTAAAGCCTCCTGCCCACGTTTACCCTCTCCCTCTGCCCCCTGCGGACCCTGGTGCTTTCCTGTGTGGCCACAATACAGTACAGTATGCCCTCTCCTCCTGGAAGCTGTAAATAACAACCTTTTCAATGGCAGTCATCTTCTGATCTGTTAGCCTTACTATATTTCAAGTTTTCTATTAAGATACTCTATTTTAAAATAGCCCCAGGTAAGGCAAACTCCTTAACCCCATTTTACATGTTACGATGAAGAAAACTTGATGAATGAATTCCTTCCAATGAACAGAATCACATCTAATTGAGGAACCTCTCTATCCCTAGAGTAGGGAGCCTTTATTATGCCTGCCTGGCAGGATTTCAAAATTGCTATGGACAAGTGGCTGCTCTGTGTTTTCTGTTCTTCCCTCCTCTAAGTGGGAGTTTTATTGCGTTATCCTGTCCCTGGTCCACAATCTTGTATTGGGTATAAGGAGGGGTAGATGAGTCTTTTGAATTTATAGGTTGCTGGGTCCTTAGGAGCTGCCTAGGGTCCTGAGAGAGAGGAGGGCTCATTACCCAGAGATCCTGGAATTCGGGGATGGGTGGGTCTTTGGGTTGTTCTCCACGGGGAGGTTACGTTTGCTCCATGTGGAAAAGAAAAAGGAAAGGGAAAATAAACAATTGGTGATCAGAAAGGTAGACCATGGCCTAGATGACTAAGTTCCTTACAAGATTCTTCCTGTTTCCTGGGTTCACAGCTGATGTACATTTCTCAATCTCCACTGGCAAACAAACATGACGACATGTCTGATTTTAAGCAAGGGGTTGGGGTTGAAAAGATGAATACAATTTCCAGCCCTAGCTTGGCCTCCTTACTCCCTTTTCCCAAAGAAGTAAGAACATGTAAAGAATCCAGTATGGGAATCTAAGGCCCTGGAGACATAGATCCGGGATAGAAGGAGCCTGGGTCCCTGAATGACTGCCTGGAGCAGACCCTCCTGGCTGCCAGGTGGACTTTATGTGAATGGAAACATTGTCTGTCTGGAGAGTTGTGTCACCTGGTAGTCCTGGCAGGGACAATCTGGAAATACACCGCAAGCCTTACCACCTGTTATACCCTCTGATCCACTGTGGAGTAGTTAAGAACATGAGATCCAAAGCCACATGTCTTGCCACATTCCAGCTGTGTGACCTTGAGCAAGTTACTCTATTACTTTGTGCCTCTGTTTTCTCACCCATACAATAGGTATTCTAACAGTATCTAATTCAAAGGTTGTGGGGAAGATTAAGTGAACTGATATTTGTAAAGATTTTAGAACATCTAAGCTTCAGGGTACTCTAGAAGTTAACTTTTATTTGAATTTGCAATTTTGCTTCTAGTGTTACTCTAAGGTTGAAATCATAGCTTACATTTACTTATTCAGCAAACACCTCTGACCATCTGCCAGACACTCTGATAGGCACTAAGTAAAACAGTAGTGAAAAACTGAGGTGACCAAGGATTTGTAAACAAGCATTTCATTGCTATATTTTTTGTGCCAAGAAAAATCTGAGAACAACTTGGATGTCCCCAAATAAGAGATTATTAAATAAATGATGCGATATCCATGCAGGGGAGTAAAATGTTGACACTCATGGATCAAGTAGAAAAGCTTCTAAATACATAGAAATATTAAAAGAGATCCACAATGTAAGTGCCTGCCCCAGGGCCTTTGTACATGCTCTTCTTTCTGCTTAGAAAGCCTGAAACATAGAAATTGCTCAGTAAATAATTGTGAATGAATGAATGAAGTGAAAAAGACAAATTGTAAACAATGCATACTATATAGTTGTATTTTCTAAATACATACTTTAGAAAGACTTCAGAGTTTATACCAAAATATGATGACTGTTGTAGACTGATGGGACTGTGGGTGCTTTTGACTTAATTCTTTTCGCCTATCTATATTTTCATAATTTTCTCCAAACAACCATGTATTTTTTTAACTTAAAAGGACAATTTATTTTTAAATAGGAGTCTAAGTATGAAGGATCAAATGCAGTTCACTTTCTGAGTAAAAATAATAATAGTAATAATACAAACCCCAGGGACTTCCCTGGTTATGCACTGGTTAAGAGTCTGCCTGCCAATTCAGGGGACATGGGTTCGAGCCCTGGTCCGGGAAGATCCCACATGCCGCAGAGCAACTAAGCCTGTGCGCCATAGCTACTGGTCTGCGCTCTAGAGCCCGCGAGCCACCAGTACTGAGTCCACGCACCGCAACTACTGAAGCCCACGCGCCTAGAGCCCGTGCTCTACAACAAGAGAAGCCACCGCAATGAGAAGCCCATGCACTGCAACAAAGAGTAACCCCCGCTCGCCGCAACTAGAGAAAGCCCGCGTGCAGCAACGAAGACCCAACGCAGCCAAAAATAAATAAATAAATAAAATAATAATAATACAAACCCCAGAACACTAATAGGAGCTAATTTTATCAAATACTGACAACGTGCCAACCAGTGTGCCGTTGCCTCACATGCATCGTCCCCTTTTTGCATCACCACAATCTCACGGGGTGGGTACGACTATTATCCATCAGGGTCTGACAGCAACCGTCCGAAGATTCCTACGCCTGGAACAACTTATTCTCCCCAGAACTGCACTGATTTGTTCCTAGTTCATGGCCCAGCAATATTTTGACTTTTTTTTTTTTTTTTTTTATTGTGGCAAAACATACATAACATGAAATCTACCGTTTAACCATTTTTAAGTTTAAGGTTCAGTGGTGTTAAGTACGTTCATATTTTTGTGCAAGCATCACCACCATCCATCCCCAGAACTTTTTTATCTTCCAGTCAGAAACTCTGTCCCGCAGTAAACCCTAACTCCCCATTTCCCCCTCCCCTGTCCCTGGCACCCATCATTCTACTTTGCCTCTATGAATCTGTCTACTGTAGGTACCTCATATAAGTGGAATCATACAGTATTCGTCCTTTTGCGTCTGGCTTATTTAACTTAGCACAACGTCTTCAAGTTTCATTCATGTGTCAGAATTTCTTTCCTTTTTAAAGCTGAATAATAGTTCACTGTGCGTCTATACAGCATTATGTGTATCCATCCGTCTGTCGATGGACACTTGGGCTGTTTTCACCTCTTGGCTATTGTGAATAATGCTGCCGTGGACACGGATGTGATGCGTAAGTTTGAGTCCCTGCTTTCAATTCTTTTGAGAATATATGCAGAAGTGGAATTGCTGCGTCATTGGTAATGCTATGCTTATGTTTCTGAGGAACAGCCATACTGTTTTCCATAGCGGTTGCACCGAAGCCCCGGAACTCAGAGGAAGCCAGTCTGGTGCCATGTTCCTTGGTGTTTCTTCTTTCTTCCTCGGTCTCTCAGTACTCCTTGTCTTACTCTTTAGCACCCACTGCTCTCCTTTGCCCTTCGAGAGGACCACAGAGGAGAAAACATTAAGTAGTTGCAACAACTCAATGTCAAATTCGAGGTGAGATGCTTTTGCAATCACCTGCTTCCTGCATAGGAGGGTAAGACTCCGTGGGTCCTTGAGTTGTGTGAAGACGGCAGTTGGGATTCTAGCCCTGACTTCACAGATTACTGGCTGGATAGCACCCCTGGGAAAAGTCAGGAGCTCAGTTTTCTTATCTATAAAATGCCTTTTCGGGGCTTCCCTGGTGGTGCAGTGGTTAAAAATCTGCCTGCCAATGCAGGGGACACGGGTTTGAGCCCTGGTCCAGGAAGATCCCACACGTCACAGAGCAACTAAGCCCGTGAGCCACAACTACTGATCCTGTGCGCCACAACTACAGAGCCCAAGTGCCACAACTACTGAAGCCTGTGCGCCTAGGGCCCGTGCTCCACAACAAAGAGAAGCCACCACAATGAGAAGCCGTGCACCACAATGAAGAGTAGCCCCCGCTCGCCACAACTAGGGAAAGCCCGCGTGCAGCAACAAAGACCCAACGCAGCCAAAAATAAAAATAAATAAATAAAATAAATTTATTAAAAAAAAAAAAAAAAGGCTTTTCTTTCTGGTTCTCAGAACCGGGCTCCAGGTTGATGACTCTAGACATATGCATGCTTAGACAAGAACAAAATGTTACGCAAAAATATTTCAGTTTTGAGGAAACACTATTCTGAGCAAGGAATATCGTCTCATTGTTGGGAGAATAGTCCTGACCACAGATTGTATCCATCAGGGAACAACTCAGGTAATGCCACACCTGGCCCTTCCGTCCTGCCCCATGCACAAAGGATACAGTGAACCACGAATGCCTTCTCTTCCTGCTGCAGATGGCTGTCTCTCTCTACTGCATATCACCAGAGTTTTTATGTTCAAAAGATTAAATCTTAGAGGTGACACTTGCAAAATAGCTGAATCAGAAAAACAGCAACAACAATAGCAAAGGCTCTGGGAACCAGAAGGAAAACGCTGTCACCTTTGCATCTGATGGGAAGCAGGGTTCTCTGATGGTCCCTGTATCTCTTCTCTTTTCCTCGCTTCTCCTAAGAGATGAGGATCCACTCCATCACCCAGGGACTCACCATATCAGTCACGTGAGCATCCAGGCAGCCTTTCTGGCCCCTTCCATTGCAGGGGATTGATGAATTTGCATGAGGTTAGGGGAGAGGCACCCCAAATGACCTCAAAAGATGGACCCGGGGGCTTCCCTGGTGGCGCAGTGGTTGAGAGTCCGCCTGCCGATGCAGGGGACACGGGTTCGTGCCCCGGTCCGGGAAGATCCCACATGCCGCGGCCTGGCTGTTCCCGTGAGCCAGGGCCGCTGAGCCTGCGCGTCCGGAGCCTGTGCTCCGCAACGGGAGAGGCCACAACAGTGAGAGGCCCGCGTACCGCAAAAAAAAAAAAAAAAAAGATGGACCCAGGAGATTTCCCACAGACCACCCCAAGTCCGATCCTGAAGGGATACAGCTTGGTTTATGATTTCTCGCACAGATGTTTATTTTTCAGAATTACTCAAATTGACCTTTGGAATGTGCAGCTGCCTGAGCTGTGCACACCTTCAAAGCTGGATGTAAACCAGACAACCTGCCTAATCCATCACCTCGGATCTACGCTAACAAACAGACAAACCCAGAAGCAGAAGCAGCTACTCTGTCCTACAGCCTTCTGTGTCATTGTTATGATTTTACGCCTTTGCAGTAAATTACAGGGCCACGCTTCCCCACCCCCAAGCAGCCTTCTGTTTGCTCCAGGAACAGAGAAAGAGAGAATCTTGCGGTAGATGGAAGCTGGTGACCTATAAACCAGGCATTTCTGGTTACCTGCCTTTAAAACTTGAAAACTCCCGATTTTCATAGGTGATAATGTCCTAATGACTGAGCTTGGTCTTGAGGCATTGTTACATTTTGATCTTCATTTACATTTTTAGCATCTCTTTACCCTGCCCTGGTGTTACTTGACCGTGATGCTCTCCAGTGGAGGGGAGTCCTCTTCCTCATCTTTGCAGCATATAATAGATGCCAGGCAAATGGTGGTTGAGAAGAGAAATGAAGCCCCCCATAACCTCAAATTCAGTGCACAGTGGCTTTTGGAAAGGGCATGGAAGTCCACCGTCCTTGGAATGGCGAGCGGGCACTTAAGAATTCTGAGGATCCACCCTGCTGACCCGGAGTTCCCCCCAGTCCTAGTGTCTGGAAGGGAAGCCCATGCTCTCAGGCAGGGTATCCTCACGTTAGCCGAGGAGAGGAGAGGGTCTGGCTTACGCCTGTTGGTGCATTCTCCCGCAAGTTCAGAAGCCCTTGCCAATCTTTTTTTTAACATATTTATTGGAGTCTAATTGCTTTACAATGGTGTGTTAGTTTCTGCTGTATAACGAAGTGAATCAACTATATGTATACATATATCTCCACATCCCCTCCCTCTTACCTCTCCCTCCCACCCTCCCTATCTCAACCCTCTAGGTGGTCACAAAGCACCGAGCTGATCTCCCTGTGCTCTGCATTGACATACATGCACTGCCCTTGCCAATCTTACCAAAGTCAGTCTCGAGCCTCCCAGTAAGGAGGGTTCCCAGTTTGGGCAGGTGGTCTTGCGGCAGACAAGCCTGTGCACTGAAATACCATCTCGCCGTCTCTACCTCCCAAGCTCAAGAAAATGCCACTAACATCCTTGCTTTTTGTGCTTTATAATGCTAATGCCACCGTGTGTCACACATCTCGTAAAACAAATGCACTTACCTGTGATAATGCATGCGGTTAATTTAGATGTTAAATACAAAATGAGTAACGTGATAAACAAAGTGCTGACTGATTAAAATGAACCCTACATTTCTTGCAATTGTTCACGAAGGAAATTGCAGGAAGGTGTCAATGCTTTTTATAATGATAACTTCACTAGGGGCAAGCAGAAAGTCACTATTTTCTCCTGGGCTCTCATTTGTCCCAATTCAATACAATGAATTCAATTAGAGGCCCTAGTGCCATTTAAAAAGGCATTCTTCTACCCAATTTTAGCACACAGACAGTATCTTTAAGCTTTCACGTGGATTCATGGAATTTTAGATATAGAATTAACCATTGAAGCCATATAGTCCAGTATTTATTACAGACAGGGAAACAGAAGCCCCATCCGTTAATGACCTTGTCCGTGATCTCATAGGTAACAATGGCAGAGCAAAATAATGGCACATTTTAGGGAAAAATATTTGGAGAATAGATTTTCTCCACTGAAGCATATGTCATTGCAAGGTCTCGGCAATCATAAAAGCTATGTTTTCTCTAGGTTAATTAATCTTTAGCCAAATGAACTCCTTCAATATGGTGCTACGTGCAGTGCTTCTTTCTTACTTGCCTCTCCCAGGCTCACTTCTCCACACAAGGCTACAAGATCTTTGACACCATCCAAGAGTGGAGAACTAAGTGTGGGCTTGCAGACTTCAAGGAGAGGGTTCATCAGGGGAGGAGATCAGCAGGTCCCTGGGGGAGTGCTTCCCGGCTGCTTTCACGTCACGTGCCATGCAGACTGCGTTCTATGATGTTGATGAGAATACTCCTGGCTGGGGCAGCTGATTCTGGGAATCCAGCTGCCCCAGGGTCCACCTGGCAGCCCTGAGGGCTTAGAGATCGATACCTCTGCTCACCCGTACCCGTCCCTGAAACACAATTTGGAGAGCTGTGGTCTATGTGAGGTCCAGCCAATAACTGCATCCCAACTCCTGAGGCCCGGTTCTGAGGGGTCACCAAGCCCCAGCTCCTGGAGGCTTATGTGGTAGGAACTTATTTCCTGTTCCCTCTGCGTTCACCTTGAACAATCAGAAATTGGATTCAAGCTTTGGTGCAATCTTTACTTAACCAGAGCCAAGCAGCTGAACACCCCGTGAGGTCATGTACAGGACACCATTCTGAGGCTGAGTGGACCCAAATATTTTATTATTCACAGTGACCTGGGGTACCTCGAAATGACAGCTAGGTGGGAGCACAGAAAATTAACCCTGCTGGAGACGACCTGGACAAGGGGCTACCTTTCGGTGGTAGCTCCTCTCCAACTCTCTCTGTTGCTCTCCTGGTTCCTTTGGTGAGATATATCTTTAAGCACTTTCATAGCTGAGTCTAGCCAAAAAAGGCCAGTGAAGTATTGGGGATTTCGTCTGCCCTGTCCTAAAAGAGACGGCATATGTGAAACACCCAGCATGACGCATAGCCCCTAACCGTCACTCTCTAAATGGAGCTTTCCTACCTTCCTTTCTGTCTGCCTCTTTATATAGATTTTGGTTTTTTCAGAAAAATGCAACTTTTGTCTTAGTGTCCTTGGTGATATGAGAAAGTGAGTCGCAGTGAAAACAGGTCAGGTCAGCCAAGTAGGAAAAAAAAAATACATTAAAAACTCTTAGAAAAAATTTTAAAAATTAATGAAAAAGGGCTTCCCTGGTGGCGCAGTGGTTGAGAGTCCGCCTGCCGATGCAGGGGACGCGGGTTCACGCCCCGGTCCGGGAAGATCCCACATGCCGCGGAGCGGCTGGGCCCTCGAAAAAAAAAAAAAAAAAAAAAAAAAAAATGGAAAAAATATCTTAGAACTTCTAGAGGACTTGCTACATGCTAGCTACCCTTCTAGGTACTGTGCAAATATTGAAAATACGTATAGTCAATCCCTTCCAACTTTGCTCTGTATGATAGAGGCTGGGAGATAAACTCTGTATTTGCCAGGTTCCTTGCAGGTAGGGTGCTACGTGTGACCCGGGTTCTAATTAGCAGATACACCTGGTAAGCCTGGGAGATGGCCGTGAGCAACACGGGCAAGGAAAGTGCATTTTCCCCTGGAGCAAGCAGACCTCTCCAGGCTGGCCTGGCAGAAGTTCTGGTGTGCAGCCTGCCCTGTCAGTTCTGCTGAGTGAGAGGCCCTGATGGTAGTTGTTTATTACTAGAACAGTCCTGTCCCACACTGGGCATCTTCCCCAGCCAAGCCTGGTTCTCTGGCACTCTCAGAAACTCTCAAAGCTAATAGCTAACTTTAATTTCCAGTGACTAAAGTTTACTCTGTTGTCTTCAGTTAAAAACCCAAACTAGAGTGACAGTTAGTATCAGAAGTGGTTGTAGGTAATAGAGCCTTGAGAAACGAGGGTCTAGCGTTGGTTACCAAAGGATCCGGTTGATATTAGAAGGTGGAGCAGTGACGGTCCATGGGATGCAGCAGTGAAACAGTCGCTTAAATTCTAGTCTGCATTCATCAAAGATGAAGAGCCATGAAGGACAGGCTCCTGCTCTGGACCAATATGGAGGACATTAAGAATATCAAAACCGTGAGATAAATTGGCTACTTCTGGTTCCTGGAAAGCTGAATGAAAGAAAATAACAAACTCAAGGTTTTAAACTCTCAACTCGAGGCGTAGTGGGGTAGGCTGCCTCCAGGATGACCCCACTGAGCCCCCTCTCTTAGGATTCATACCTTGTGTGATCCTCCCCTGAGTGTGGGCTGGGTTTGTTGACTCATTGATAATGAATGGAATGTGGAAAAGTGAAGGAGTGTCCCTCCCAAGATTAGGTTATAACAAGACTGCGGCTTGCATTCTGGGAGCAATCTCTTCTCTGCCTTGGACGGTTCACCTAAAGGAAACCAGCTGACATGGCACGAGGCAGCCCCATGGAGAGGCAAGGTCTGCCAACAACCACGTGAGTAAGCTTGGAAGAAAACCCCTCCCCCATCTCCAAGCGAGTCTGCAGATGAAACCAGAGCCCCAGCCCAGAGCTTGACCGGAACCTCATGAAAGACTTTGAGCCATAGGCAGCCAGCTCAGCCACACTTGGATTCATGACCCATAGAAGAAAGGTGAGGTGAAGATAATAAATGTGTGTTGCTTTGCACCACTACGGTTTAGATAGTCTGTTATGCAGCAGTAGATAACTAATGCGGATTTCTTTGACGACCAAGGTGTTTCTTTGATGGTCCTAGAAGAGCCCCTTACCTGTCTTAGCTACAGGGAAGACACAGTTGAAAAGCAGGTTCTGAATCTGATTTTGCAGGGCTGATGGATTACAAAAGTTGTCCTCAACAATCAGGTGGATGTGCAGAGGAGCCCTCAACAATCAGGTGGATGAGACGGGTGGCCGTGAGTCTCTTTTCCCAGCCACTCTCGTGCCAGCTCCGTGGGTTCACAAAGGAGCCAACAGTGGCAGGGGCAGGGGACTACACGGGCTCTAAAACTAAACTTAGCTTCACCAAGGCTTTGCTAGCTACTATCCAACTGCAACAAAATTGAGCCCCCAGTACAACACAATACCTCATGGGAACCTAGCTGACCCAGAGGCAGGTCTTTATTTTTAGCGCCTCCTATCATTGAGGGAGGAGCGATTCCGTTCTCATGAAAAGGACAAACATTCTCGATTTAAATTCATGCTGTCTGTCTGCCACGCTTCTGCAAGGAAAACAATCCCTGATGTTATCATTCACCCGTGACAGGATCTTACACAATATCGCTTCTGTTCAAGGAACTGACTTTACAGTGAGCAAATTAAGGCAATGAGCTGCTATGGGAGGTATTTTAAAATATAGGCATGGTGAGGCCAATAGATCAGGTGACAATTGCCATTGAAGAGACAGCTTATTACTCACAGCTCCAAGGAGGAGGGGGTATGCCACACGGAGGGGGGAACCGGAGGAAGCACCAGAGTCAGCAAAGGGAGACAGGAAACATGGCTGAGAGCCTTTACTATGGCTTCTGCAGGGGGATCAGAAAGGGGGGTAAACAGGCTGGTCTAAGTAATTGCAGGACTCTGAGGCATAGGGGCTGCCCCTAGTTGTCAGGAACCTGGTTCTGTGGTGATTAGGGCAGGGAGATAGTGGCCTGGAGTATAAAAGCCAGATAGCAGACAGGGTGGGAGTGTGGCTTTGGATTGGTTCGTTTGCATATGAAAGGTATACTCACAAGCCAGTCTCTTACTATCTCCAGGGGCTGGCTATTCCCGGAGGATACCTTTAGGGTCAGCAAGGCCTCAGATATCCAAGCACCAGCATACAGAAAATAAAAAGGTATGATTGATACAGGTAGGGTTCTCTGCTCTAGCATGTATCCCTTCACCCAGGAAGCCGTAGAGAACATGAAAATCAATGTATTAAAGACTTGGGAATTACACTACCTCAGAGACACCTCATGAAGTTGGAGTGGTGTCCTACATGATGTAGTAGATGCTCTTTGTTACTATTTCTTTCACAGTCAGAATTCAAGAGTTGGGAAACCAAGAGGTGGAAGCGGGGATGTCTTTTGGTACTATTACAATTAATGACCCACTTGCAAAATATTCACTTCCTACCCCCAGGACTGTAGGCACTCCTGGATTAGAGTAAGACTCATACTCTAGGGTCATAATGTTGGTTCTGCTTGTCTGGGGCTTGAGAATCCCTAGACCTTTCTCATGCCGTGGAATGAAAAGCAATAAAGGATAGGCTGATGGACGCTTATGATCAAAAGAAAATGAGGTTGCTGCTATGACAGCAGCAACTGGTCTATAGCATAGCCTTACCTTCAATAAGCTCTTAATTTCAGAGGAGTACAACTAATAATTTAAACGTGGTGTTGTGAAAAGTATATAGGGTTTGAATCCATACATTGTGTTTGAATAGTATCTATCACTTACAGGTTTGGCTATGGATAAATTATTTAAACTCTCCAAGCATCTGTTTTTTTCATCTGTTTCTCCTACCCACCTCTTCTTCCCTTTCATCCTCTTCTCCTGGTCTGCTAGATTCATGGGGGTAACATAATATAAAGGACAATAGTATGGGCTTTGGAATTTAACTACCTAAATTCAAATCCTGCCTTCCTGCTTACTAGCTTGGGGTTCTTGAGCCACTCTTTGTTTCCATTTCTTCATCTGTAAAATAGTAACGACGATAATAGAATCTTCCTCATAGAATCACTATGTAGATCAGTTTGAGTGTAATGGGGCTCTTAGCTGCAGAAAAATACCTATTCTAACTAGTTTTAGCATTAAATGGTTTATTAAAAGCTATTACTTTTCCTCTAGAATTTCTCAGAGAGCCCTACAGGGAACCAGGCTTAGAGAGATCTTTCTTACTTTCCAGGAAGGAAGACGTTCCAGGCTTCTCTGGTACTTTGCCTGGCCCTGGAATCAGAATGGGATAGAAGTTTTAGCCACCAGGTGAGTTTATTGGTATCAGAGGCCATTGCTTCTAGCCCCTTCTAGCTATGTTCTAGCTGGGAACATATCCACAATTCCATACTGATAGAAATATGTAATTGAAAAAAGAAATCAAGGGAGAAGGGGGAGCTCTCTGCTCAGTAGGAGGTATGAAGAAACAGAAAATCACCATTTGGCAAATACCACAGATGTAATTATCCCAAACAAAGATCATCAATGGAAGCTAAAATTAAGGGGCAAGAGTATGATGGGAAACAGGACACTTACATCATCTCAAGGTACACCTCCCACAAGACACTCATTACTTACGAAGAGAAAAGTAATCAATTTACAGTGAAGGAAACTGGCAGACACACAACTTAGCCAAGAGATCAGAGTTACCATCACCAGCAGTGGGACAGGCAAGTTGAGACTGTGTGAGCCTTCGTGAGAGGCACTGAGAAGCACACAAGACTTCCATGCCCAAGGTTCATAATCTGAATCTAATCGTGAGGACACAGCAGGCAAACCCAAATTGAGGAACGTTACCCAAATTAATTGGCCGGTATTCTTGAAAAGTGTCAAGATCATAAAGGGCAAAAGAAAGACTAAAAGATGATTCCAGAGTAACGGTGACAGGAAACATGATGACTAAAGGCAACATGTGATCCTGAATTGGATCCTGAATTAGAAAAATCTCATAGGAAAACTGGTGAAATTTGAATAAGGTCTGTAGATTAGGTACCAGCCCTTCCAGAAGACCAGGTAGGGGAAGATTCTTACCTACCCCATGGGTACCCTAGGGGATATTTATGTGAGAAAAGACAATACTTTTTTGTTGGAAATGTATTTTTTAGTTTCATACTTAAAAATTTTAATAGGATCTCCAGCTCCCAGAAGCCCACTCTTGACATTATATATTTTGAGGTTATATTGAAATGCACCATCAATGCAGCTATTTTGATGAGCTATCAGTTGTTCATTTTTATATTTTGCAACTTGGCTACTATGGTCCAAAGAGTTGGTAATATGCAGCGTAAGGGATATTTAGAAATCTGCCATAGCTTAGATTTACATTATGAAGAATAAGCACTGTTTTTTGCAGCATGAGAAAATGTTTTCTGACTTCAAGCACTTGTAATAAAATGCAAAATTAGTGAAATGGTAATATTTTTATCCTCTCCCTGAGAGAAGAGACTTTAATGACATACTTTGCCCACGATATCTTGTATAGCACTCAACTCAAAACGGGTTCTCAAACAGATTTTTAAATGATTTAATATTTGTTGACCCTCACACCTCATCTGTTTTGGAATATTTGCCTAAACATTGACTTTTTAAATTTGTTTTGTTTTACATCTGCCCTGGTTTGTATTGTCCCTATTGGAACAAATGTCTGATCATCAGTAGAAGTTCGTCGTCTTTGAAAACTAGCTTCTTTTTGAATTTAAGAGTCCAGCAGTCTTGTTTTGCTCTTTTGACTAGTTTTCAGTTCCTGCAGCCTCCAGGGCGGGGTGGGTACCTCTGAGGAGCTCTTGCCTCCCTGGCCTTTCCCTGAACTTTCCTGATGGGGCCAGTGCTGTAGACCCTCCTCTTTCTCCAGTATGTCTAAACATCCTTACACTATCATTTTTTACCTTGTAAAAAGGAGCCCTCTACCACACTGAGTATACTTAACAAGGCCCGCAAGCCAACTGTTAATCTGTAGGCTATACACAGGAAGTTTAAGATATTTAAGTATATTATAAACCATATAGTTGACACACCACATGCATTGACTCACACATATGTATACTGTGTACACAATTCTGGGTGTTTATACACATGCAACTAGGAATAAAGTGGCTGAAGCTTGCATAGATGAACCAGACACTCTGCTGAAATCATAGTGTCTTGGATAATAATATGAGTAGGAAAATCCCCAACGCTCACAAAAGCTTCAATGAGAACAAATATGTATAATATATTTAAGTGACTGATACATTTTAAGTGTTGGAGATTAGCACTGTGGAACAGTGGAGGGAATATTGGACTTGAATTAAAATATACACATTCTAATCCTAACTCTACTGCTTTTTAAAGCACCATCTGACTTGTCTGAGTCTCAGCTTTCTTTATTTATCAAATGTTGTAACTATGCCCATCTTCCAAGTTTGAGTGGTTTAAATAGGAAATGAATGCAGTCACTCTTTGTAAATATTAAGCAGCTTTGTTCAGGCATTCCTCAGATAAGGCCTGAATGCCTCTGCATTACATTCTACGGACACAGCCGTGAATAGGTGGAAGTTATCCTGCCCTGATGGACTATACCTTTGGTGGAAATGAACATTAATAATAAGCTCTTGACGAGAACTTAAACAGACCGGGTCTGGGGAGCCAGAGAAAGCTTTCTTGGGTGGGTACGTGCTGAGCTGAGTAGGAATTAAAGGTGGAAGTGGGAGGAGGGAAGAGAGCATTCCAGGCAAAGGAAGTAGCATGTCCAAGGCCCAGAGCCTCGCCCTCCTTGGTAATCACAACAATGATCCATTTATCCGCAGTGCAGTGGGAAGACATCCGGAGTTGTTGTCATTGTCGTTGTCTTAATAGATCTATTTTTTAGGGCAGTTTTAGGTTCACAGCAAATTTGGGCAGAAAGTACAGAGTTTCATATACCCTCCACGACATACATGCTCAGACTCTCCCACTGTTGACATCTCCCACCAGATGGTCCATTTGTTACAAAGGATGAACTTACTGTGACACATCATCATCACCCAGAGTCCACATTGGGGCTCACTCTTGGGCTTGAACATTCTGTGAATTTTGACAAAGGTAGGACACGTGTCCATCATTATAGTATCACACAAAGTATTGTCACTGTCCTAAGAGGTTTTTTTAATTTTTAAAGAGTGTACCATTTAATGGTTTGTAGTTTATTCATAAAGGTGTGCAACCAACACTACAATCTATTTTATTTTATTTTTTGGCTGCATTGGGTCTTCACTGCTGCACGAGGGCTTTCTCTAGCTGCAGTGAGCAGGGGCTCTACTCTTCGTTGCGGTGCACGGGCTTCTCATTGCTGTGGCTTCTCTTGTTGCGGAGCACGGGCTCTCAGTAGTTGTGGCTCACGGGCTCCAGAGCGCAGGCTCAGTAGTTGTGGTGCATGGGCTTAGTTGCTCCGCGGCATGTGGGATCTTCCCAAACCAGGGATCTAACCCCTGTCCCCTGCGTTGGCAGGCAGATTCTTAACCACTGCGCCACCAGGGAGGTTCCTGCAATCAATTTTAGAACATTTTCATCTCCCTGAAAAGAAATCTTGTAACCCCATTTCTTGTTATTCTCCGTTTCTCCCAACCTCCTCTCCCAGTCCTACACAGCCACAACAGCTGCTTTCTGTCTCTGTAGATTTGTTTATTCTGGACATTTCATATAAATGGAATCATACAGTATGTGGTTTTTGTGATTGATTTCATTCGTTTAGTATAGGGTTTTCAAGGTTCATCCATGTCGTAGCCTGTTTCCGTGTGTCGTTCCTTTTCATGGCTGAATAATATTCCACTGTGTGGATAAACCCTTTTTGTTTATCCATTCATCCACTGGTGGACATTCAGGTTGTTTCCACTTTTCAGCTCTTGTGAATAATACTGCTGTGAACATTTGTGTGTAAGTTTTTGTGTAGATGTATATTTTCATTTCTCTTAGGAATATACGTAGGAGTGGATTTGCTGGGTCACATGGTCATTGTATGCTTAACATTTTTAAGAACTGCTAAACTGTTTTTCAAAGTGGCTGCATCATTTTACATTTCCACCAGCAATGTGCAAGGTTTCCAATTTTTCCACATCTGTGCTAACACTTGTTATGGTCTTTTTGATTATAGCTGTCCTACTGGATGTGAATTGGTACTTCACTGCGGTTTTACTTGCATTTCCCTGATAGCTAATGATGTTAAACGTCTTTTCATGCACTTGTTGTATATCATCTTTGGAGAGATGTTTGTTCAGATCCCTGGCTCTTTTTTAAAGGTGGCTCCGTGGAGCAATGGGTAGCACAGAGTGGTTTTGGTAAGCAGAGACACATGTTCAAAACTGCATTTAACAAGATCTCTGATGGCAGTGTGGAGAATGGACTGAAGATGGCCAAGAGTCAGTGTAGGAAGTCAGATGAGAGAGAGTAAGACAGGGATAGAGCCCAGCATAGGGTAGCAGGAAGTGGGCCAGAGCAGGGAGGCCAGCAGGGGCTCCCCGAGGAGACCCTGTGTTAGATTCACCGCAGGCAGACTAAACAAGGTTTGTACCAAATCAGAGATGCCAAAAAAAAGTGAGTCAATATTTTTGGAATAAAATTGGATATAGGATATTGGGGAAAAAAACCCTCAAAGTCTTCAAGTAGTCAGAACTGTGTTCTTACACTGTGTTTTAATTACACCTTGGGGGATAGGGTGGGTTCCACCTTATTTTCTGCGTGTAGAACCTACAGAGGCTTAACTTGGCCCTAAGGAGGATGAAAAGAATGCCAGAACAAAAAGACGGACAGAGCAAACGATGGCCAAGTTGTGAGTGAATACTTAGGAGATTATTGTTACTCCAGAAGAATATTTACTAAGGCACCGACATGCTCTGTGTTACTATGGCATCGCATCTAAAGGGAAGATCCCCTCAGATAATACTCTGGGTAATATTACAAGTTGGATCCTCTAAAGGCTTGACATCTAGACAAGATGACCCCATCCTTCCCTCGTAGGCCCCAGGAAGCTGCTCTTCCACCCAGAGGTGTATGACAGGTGGGCCGTTCCTTCCTTTCCCTGCCCTCACCCAAGGGTGAGTGTATTTCAAGGCACACAGTCCAAAGCAACGGCCTCCTGACTTTTCTGATTGTGAAGCCCTATTAGTGAAAACTGTTTGACCATGGGCTTCCTATGTACTATCACAAATATAAACAAATATATTACATTATGTACACTTGCTCAAAAACAGAAAATATAACAGAATGGGAGAGGATAAAATGAACCATTTTAACTTCCTTGTCTTCTGGGTTATGTTCCCCAGGTGCAGGCAGAGACTATGGAGGCCGTAGGTTTGGGGAGAGCCATTGGGCTGGACTTGGGCTCTGCTGGGGCTCCCAAGTGCCAGGTGAGGCTGTCTGAAGCCTGGCACTTGGCCCCTGGGGTAGGAGGGACAGCAGGCAGGTTGGGAATGAGGGCAGGTAGCTGCCAGGGCCCTCCACAGAGCTGGGCCAAGATGAAGTGCTGAGGCATTGAACTGGGTCTGGTGTCAACACAGATAATGAGGTTTTGGGGGATAAAGAAACATAAGTTTTGGAAAAATAAATAACAGTATCATTGGAAATATTTGCAAACTGCTCTCTCCACACCATGAGACGCTCCTGAGAAGCCTTCCCCTTCTCCTTGTCAACTTGTCGCCTCTGTGTTGTGTGTGGTTTTGTGCTCCACCTGGACGTGCATGTTCTCTTTGGTCTTCAAAAACATCCTATCACAACGATGTCATCACCAAGTAGTCTCCAAATTTGGAACACTTGTCTTTTTGTAACTGAAAAACGTCTAATTCGTCTTTAAACTTTACAACTCTGATTTATTTGCCCTGAGATTCTTTATGAACCTCTAAGAGGTATAAATTATTTTCGTGGTCGTTCCCTCATATTATTACAAAATACTACAATGACTCCCTCTTCTAAGATAACATCTGTAGGACTATTGACAAAACTTTCCTCCTTGCGTAAGCACTAGCCAGGCTCTCCTGAGCTCGATTCTCAATCAGACCTATAGAGACTTGAAGAAACACTAAGACACTTGCTAACAGCTCAGGCCACATCCATAGGATGACCCTTGCTGCCCTTAAAGGGCCTGTCTGAGAAAACTCAAGGCTGCAAAAGAGTTTACTGTTTGTTCCAGCCCAAACCTGAAGACAGGGCTCCTGTCTTCCAGCTCTGTGGGAGGGTAGGAGCTTAACTTGCTAAGTGCCAGTTAGCAAACCCAGATTTCACACCGACCTACCCTCTCCTTCCGATACTTCGTAACTTTCCCTTCCCTGACTACAGCTGCTCCCTCATTTTCCCTTTAGAATGCCCAGTCACATCTGTACAAATCAAAGTTGAATTCCGTTTCCTATTACAATAGTATATTACTGATTAAAATCTGTCCTTACCACTGTAGTGTCCAGCTTTGTTTATATTTGACACGATTTAAGCCCAAAATAGGTTAACTGCAGTAGATCACAGCATAGAGAAAATAAACAAACACGGGACATTGCTGCCACAAACCCCAAGGCCATGTGGAATTTCCAGGGAAGGGCAATTGCTTGATACAGACTTCATCAAGATGCCAGTGTCAATCTACATATTAAATATCAATAGAGCTGAAATTTTTTCTTATTTTCATTAGACCAAAAAGCAAATGTCAGTTGACCTTCTAGTATCTTCCTTCTGCATTCCAGTGAGCCATCTTGTCTACACCCCGATGCACACACCATACTTTCAGGACTCCTGATCTGTGGAGCAAACTTCTGTGCAGGGAAGCCGAGTTAAAGTTCACACCCCACAGTCCTTACCCCATAGGAGATGGATTGTGGACGGGGTGACTCAGGCTTTCCCCCAGTTACTCCAGCCCAGAAATGCCAGGCTCTCTCCCGGCCTTGGCAACCCGGGCACACATGGTATTCCCATCTGACAAGGAGGGCTTTCTTGGACCCACTGGCATTACGCCCAGGAGATGAAAAATGCAAGCAGGACAGATTCGAGCCACTCTTGTCTTCTTAAAATAAGCAATTCATTTTTTAGGGAGTGAGAGTTATTTTTAATAGCATGAGTTACTTGGCAACAGTTCCCAAAATGGCTGCCACAATTATGTGGCCTGGCAGGGTCCTGGGTGCATGGAGATTCCAGGGGGAGTTGTAAATATCACCTTTCGCGCTCCGAGTTCACAAAGCCCTCTGTAAGGCCAAGAGCCAGGGTCGGCAAATTCCCTGACAATGGCAAACAAGAGCCAGTATTCAGTTGTTTGTTGCTCAAACACTCTTGTGTTTCCCAGAATCCTGTCGGAATCACAGACACTAGCGACAGGAAACCACTGAGGTCTTTGAGTCTGTTCCCTGGGTGCCTGGAAGGAATCACTTGCTCAGGGGTTGTTTTCTGGAACCCACTTGTCCTCACATTTGCTTGTATTACTTTTTGCTTTCAGTTTTATTATGTAAATATGTTTCAGAAAATAAAAAGAGGCTGTGTAAATTTATTTTGGTTTTTGAATGTTTCAATTAGTTTTATTTGCTCTTCGTACTTGGTATAAAAAATTTTAAGCAAGACGAAAGCATGGACAATGAAAAGTAAAAGTCTCCCAGCCCACAACCCTTTCCTCATTCACATTTTTCAGAGTTAATCACTGTTTGAGTTTGTCTTATTTCCCTTTTTACATATTTTATGTAAATTAAAAATTATGAGTTTATTATGCCATATTCAAGACAGATGAGGTAACCACTATTGCCATTTTGTTAGATATGCTTTGAGAGATTTTCCAAGCATACACATACCTACACATATGTTTACATATTTATTTTTGTTTTTCTGTTTTTAATGGGGTCACACTATGTTCACTGATCTGCATTCTCTATTTTGCTGTTTAACTTTGCATTTCTTTCCACACTGACACAATTGCCCTTATAATGGTTGCACAACATTTCTTTTATAGAAGCACTATCATTTATTTAATTGCCTTGTATTAATGGAAATTCGAGTTGCTGCAGGTTTTTACTATGACAATGTGCTGCAGTAGACATCCACACACTTAGCAAATTGGTAAATTTCTAACCGTGGGATCATTAATATGCAAATTGTAAATTGCCTAAACATCTCCCAAATGCATTTGGAGAAAATTTCACCTTAAGGGTCCCACCAATCTTCATCCCTGTCAGCACCGAAAATTATGTTTAATGTACTTCAAAGTTTTCTGAATTGTGGTTAAATAAACATAAGATTTACCATCTTAATCGCTTTTATATGTACTGTTCAGTGGCATTAAGTACATTCATATTGTTGAGCTACCATCACCGCCATCCATCCACAGAACTCTTTGCATCTTGTAAAACTCAAACCGTACCTATTAAATAATAACTCCCCATTCCCCCTTCCCACAGCCCCTAGCATCGACCATTCTACTTGCTGTCTCTATGAATTTAATTCCTCTAGGTACATCATATGAGTGGAATCATACAGTATTTGTTCTTTTGCGACTGGCTTATTTCACTTAGCATCATGTCCTCAAGGTTCATCCATGCTTGAGCAGGTGTCAGAGTCTACTTCCTTTTGAAGGCTGAGTAATATTCCACTGTATGGCTATGCCACATTTTGTGTATCCATTCATCCATCCATGGACACTTGTTTAAAGTATTTTAATACCCACTCCATTGCAAATTCTCTGATACTTCAATAGTCTAATTTCAAATGGAGAAATTTCAGAAAGCATATATAATGTAATCGTAGGTCTACAGCCCCCGACTCCCCTCATAGACGAGAGGATAGCTATGCTTTGCCCTTCTTCTGTACAAGCATCTTTGGAAAATTCCTCCAGAGGGGAGATGCCATCACCACCCTTCTCACTGAACCAGGGGACTCTGCCTTCACCCAGGGCCCCCGTGGTGGGCACAGCCCCTGTCACCCAGTCAGAGGAATGCATGGGGGGAATTGCTAACACTCAGAAGAGATCACTGAATGGCACGATTCTTCTGGTGGTGTATTTTTGTACATTTCTTTCTCATTTTCCATGAAACTTGGCAGAGAGATTTAAGAACTGTAGTCAAAATATCTGCAATTGAATCTTTAGCCCGTTGCCTGTATTCAGAGAGATGCTGTGGGCTTAACCTACCCCATGAGTTTGTCAGGTTAGATTCGGGGAACTCATTTTGCCAGAATTCCAACAGGATTTTTATCTGAATAACTTGTATTGATTTTAAAAAAATAAAAGTCTCCCTCCCAGCTCATTACAGAACACAAAACCTTGATTCCTTCCTACTTACTGCCCCCAAACTCCCAACTCCACCTCATGGTCAGACTAATAAATGGCAAAAATGAGATGGAAAACAACTTGCATATGCACTCCAGATGCTGCTTGATGGAAAGCAATAAATCTAATTTTCAAATAAAGCAAAGAAAAACATGTTTAGCAATAGCTGAATAGAAATAGTGTACTTTGGCGTTATTATTGTTGTCCTTAAATCTCAAGCTTTTCTACAGGCATTGCCTTGTAAGTCTTTTTAAAGGCACCCGGAAATAGAGAAGGTACATTAGGCTGAGCGAACAGTCGAGGCTTTGAGCCACACCTGGCGTAGAGCGTGCACCAGATAACCACCTGCTGAAGAAAAGGATGAAAAGTGTAACAAGTCATGTTACAAACCACAAAGCTATTTATTCTGACACTGGCTAAGAATCTCCATGTTTAAAGCCACCAGCTTCCCTGCATACACCTTTTGCCAAAACAGAACACTTCGAAGGAGTTACACTATTTTATTAAAACCAATCTATAAAGGATGTTTAGAGAAAAGAGCCTCCCAGCACATTACTTGTAGTTCACATACAACATTTGTTTGAGAAACGTATCTAGTGCCAAACACGTATACAATTACACCGCATTTCCTCACAGATGGTTTCCTGTTCTTTAGAAAATTTTTTCCTAGTTATTATTTTAATCTCTTATAAAGCTTTCTTAGAAGAGATGATGGCCATTCTTCCAGGGAAATGAACAAACTATAACTTTTTTTTTTTTTTTTTTTGTGGTACGCGGGCCTCTCACCATTGCGGCCTCTCCCATTGCGGAGCACAGGCTCCGGACACACAGGCTCAGCGGCCATGGCTTTTGGGCCCAGCTGCTCCACAGCATGTGGGATCTTCCCGGACCGGGGCACGAACCCGTGTCCCCTGCATCGGCAGGGGGACTCTCAACCACTGCGCCACCAGGGAAGCCCTATAACTTTTTTTTAAGGGTGTAGTTTAAAGGAAATTAAGAACTTCCTGGGTGAAATTAGATTTTTTTCCTTAGAAATATGATTTTTTAAAATTTATTTATTTTAGTTATTTATTTTTGGCTGCGTTGGGTCTTCATTGCTGCGTGCGGGCTTTCTCTAGTTGCGGTGAGTGGGGGCTACCCTTTGTTATGGTGCGCGGGCTTCTCATTGCGGTGGCTTCTCTTGTTGTGGACCACGGGCTCTAGGCGCGCGGGCTTCAGTACCTGTGGCACGGGGGCTCAGTAGTTGTGGCTCACAGGCTCTAGAGCTCAGGCTCAGTAGTTGTGGCACACGGGCTTAGTTGCTCCACGCCATGTGGGATCTTCCCAGACCAGGGCTCGAACCCGTGTCCCCTGCATTGGCAGGCAGATTCTTAACCACTGTGCCACCAGGGAAGTCCTAGAAGTTTTTATTTAGAACATCGACAGAAAAAACATCTAGGAAATATGAAGAAAGTGGTTTTCAAGGTCCACGGGCATTCTGAAGTGGCCAAACTTGTGTTAGGCAAAAAGCAGACAAAACTGCTGGCTGTGAATTGGCCAAATGCCACACATTAAAAGACGTCAGCAGACCCCCCCCTCCCCCTCAGCCAAGTCTGTGCAGGTGTACACACTCCCTCTGTGACTTCGATACTGGGGAAGATCTCGCAAAGTAGTCAAGACAGTGGCCCTTGCATCACCGAACAGAGGCAGGAGAGGGAGCCGGACGGGATGCAGGGAGTGGCGTCCAGGATTCTGTGGAATTGCGCCTGCAAGCAGGGTGCCGTAAACAGAACTTGGAGGGCAACCCACTCTGTAGACTGTCCACCCAGCTGACTTTGGATGGCAGCCAGCTCGTCCCCACAGCAGTGACACGAAAGAGAAATAGGAAAGGCGCTGGCAACTTCTGTACCCATCTCTCTTTGCTCCATTTTAGAGCAACTAACGTTTTCCCAAGTAAACAGTTAAGGCAATTAGGAAAAGTTGACTTGTAGGTTATTTCTTTAGTACATCACAGACAGATCACAGCATTATTTAAGACAAAAAGGAAGAAGAAATTAAATGAAATGTAATGAAAAAGAAATTAATGAAATTAATTTAAAGAAATTAATGCGATTTAATTAATGCAATTAAATGAAAGGAAACAGGCAGGTCTTCTTTCATCTCTACAGTGACAATTTTGGGAAACCATAATCCACAAAGAAACATGTAATATCCTACTGAAAGCTCGGGCAGAAAGGCTGTGAGTGGTCAGCCGTGTCCACTGCAGGTCAAACGGTGTGTGTTAAATTTCTCTTGTCCCACTTTATGGACCCTTCACGGTCGTAGTTTTAACCTTACACTCTCTCTCCCGCTCTTCCAATGGGAGGACTTCAGCTACATCGCAGCAAGAAGGAAGAAGTGTTTGTTTTCTCAGACCCTCCTGCGTCCTGCGCCTGCTTATGCTTGGACGTGGGTTCTGCCTCCCTCTTTTCATCACTAGACTTTGCTTAGGATTTATACTCACCAGGAGACGGAGGGACAGCGGAACCAAACAAAAGGCCTCTCCACTTCAGGCCGGCATGAGGAAAAATAAACATGGTGGCGCTTCTGTGCAGCCCGCGATCCAAGCACAATGATTATGCTTTGCTCTCAATGGCAATAGCTGAAAATAGCAGGTTTGGGAGGCAAGAGCCCAACGAGAGGGAGAGAGGTGGGCCTGAGTGTGCAGCTCGGCCCCCCAGGGACAGTAATTATGGAGGGGGTCCTCGGAGGGAGAGTGTGACTAATGAAGCTTGCGGGCACAGCAAGCCATCCGCCGGCCTTCCCATCCTCCACTTCCTCCCAAGATAATGGAAAGTGACTTTGTTCCATGCTGGTAACGCAGCCTAGTGCTGGGCCTCCACATACTCACAGACGCTTGCCAGCCACTGGGACTCGGGTTTGGCTGAACAGGAGGAATGAAGACTTGGCCGTGGTGGGCATTTCATCTCCCGAGAGGTCACCTCCCACTGCAGGACTGCAGCCTGCAGGCCCTCCTGGGCTGACGGACACTGTGGGCGATGGGACCCCAGGTCCCAGAACGTGGCCCCACGTGGCTCCACAGATGCCAAGCCAGGTAACAGAGACCTTCTTGATGGTGCTTGTTCTTCCTTAAGCTGTCCTTTCAGGATTTTATTTGCATCTTGGAAAAATATTGTATTAGCCATTTTTAATTATTTTTTTAAGATTTTTTTTTGATGGGAACCATTTTTAAAGTCTTTATTGAATTTGTTACAATATTGCTTCTCTTTTATGTTTTGGTTTTTTGGCCACAAGGCATGTGGGATCTTAGCTCCCCGACCAGGGATCGAACCCGCACCCCCTGCATCGGAAGGCACAGCCTTAACCACTGGACCACCAGGGAAGTCCCACCATGTTTTACGTTCTGATGATTTGACACCTGGGGCCTTATTGACCCTGTCAGGACTGCCCGTCCCAGGGTCAGTTCCTGGAGAAGGTAAGCAACTGGCTTGGGAGTGCACCATCCCACAGTCCATACCCTGACCACCTCCTCCATGGGGGGGCCTTTCACACTCTGGGCCACTCTTCCCCCCACCCTAGTCACCCCAGGGTCAGTACCAGACAACAAAGGACAGCCCTTACACCCAGAGTCCACCGAAATGATTCAAACGGGCCAATCCTGAGGCTGCTGACCCTGCCTCACCAGTTCCTTCTCATGGAAAGCACAGTAAAGGTCCTATAGTCCACATTTCCCCCTCCCTCTGCCTCCTGACAGACCCTGCTGCTTCCCCCTGTGGCTCTGCATAGCATGGTGCCCCCCCGCCTTGGAAGCTGTGAGTAACAGACTCTCTTTTCAATGGCAGTCATCTTTTGATCTGTTGGCCTCACCATACCTCAAATTTTTTATCAATAAACTCTAGTTTATTTGGTTTTTTTGTTGTTGTTGTTGTTTTTTGCGGTACGTGGGCCTCTCACTGCTGTGGCCTCTCCCCTTGCGGGGCACAGGCTCCAGACGCGCAGGCTCAGCGGCCATGGCTCACGGGAGCGGCATGTGGGATCTTCCCGGACTGGGGCATGAACCCGTGTCCCCTGCATCGGCAGGCGGACTCTCAACCACCGCACCACCAGGGAAGCCCTGCAGCTTGTTCTTGATGGCCCTGGGCTTCCAAGAAAAATGACCCCAGGCTTCCAAGTGAAATATTCTAAAAGGCTTTTATGGTTATTAATAAAAAGGCTTGTTATTTTAATATTTATTTATGTGAATTTGTTGTTTGGTCCATTACTGTTGATTTTAGTGTTTCTAAGTAAAGTTGGTCACCCCTGTGATGTTTGCCATGGCCTCCTTCATTTGACCTTCAGATTTACAAAACCAGCTCTATAGAGGTTATCTTCTTTCCTCCCTCCTTCCTTTACCTTTTCTTCTTTCTAATGTTTTTTTAATTTTGAAAACTTTTAAAATTTTTAGAAAAGTAGTGAAAATCCTGAAATAAACATATGTGTGTCTCCTTCCCAGACTAGCAATCATTATTTATAATGTTTGTTTTGTCTTTTTTTTTAAGTAAATGAAATGAAACATTTACAAGTAAAACTACAGATTCCTTTGTCTTCTATTCCAGGCCTGTCACCTCCCTTCTTTCTAAAACTAACTACTGTTATCAATTTGATGTGTGTTTTTCTACCTGCTTTTTATAACGTTACATTGCATATACATGAGTCCCTGAGCAAGAAAAACATTGTTCTTTAAACTTTTGCATAAATGGTTTCATGCTGTAAGCAGTATTCTGCAGCTTGTTGAGCTTTTAAAGCCTTACCTGTCTATATCATCTCTTTCAGTAGTTTTTTAATGACTGCATTGTATTCCATCATATGAATTGCCACATTTATTCAGACAATCCCCAACTGATTCTGCAATGAAAATTCTTCTGTGTGTCTCTCAGGCAGACATGCCAGGCTTCTCTTGGTAGAGTCATAAAACAAGAGCTTGCTGGGTCTGAAATTATACACATTTAAAATTTACAGGGACTTCCCTGGCGGTCCAGTGGTTAAGACTCCACGCTTCCAGTGCAAGGGGCGAGGGTTTGATCCCTGGTCAGGGAACTAAGATCCCACAAACTGCAGAGTGCGGTCGAAAAAAAAAAATTATGTAGGTACTGTTAAATTTCTCTCTAGAGGAGTGGTGTTGGTCATTTCTTTCTCTATGAAATTGCTGCAAGGTCAATGCTAGGCCTCCAAAATATTTGGAAAAGTAAGAGAGAAATGCAAATGAGTTTGTGAAACTCCAAAGTTCTACTAAATAATGACAGGAAACATGAACAAGCTATTACTACTACCTTTTATTATGTAAACTTATGTCCAGATGCATACCCATACATTTGAAAGTGAATAAACACTTGGTGCCCTTGCTGTTGCCTCTAACTCTTACCCACAACCATGTCATTAATGCTTGTCTTTCCATTCTCTCTGCTTTAAGGACAAATTCTTACCTTTCCATTCTCTCTGTCACATTGAGCACTTGCAGGACCTAGGTCTTATAACTATGCACAGCTCTTCAGAGAATCACTTCTGGAGCTTCTGCCAATGTCTCATTCCATAGCTGTAGCCATGCTGTCCCCTGGGGTTTGAGACACTGCGTCTTCACAAGCTCTCAAACTTGCATGGCTTCTTTCATGCCTCATCCTTGCCCCTAAATTGCTCTTTGAGACATTCTAGTTTATTCTTATCCTCATGGTTAAGACTAATTTGAAGGAAAAGTATCTTTAGCTTTTTTTTAAAAAAAAATTATATTAATCCCTAAGATACTCTCTTTCCAATGAGAAAAACAAACAAACAAAACACTTAATGGGACTCTTAACTGCTGATCACTCACTCACCTCGAACTGTAACAAGAAGATAAGAATATTAGAAAATAATAAATATGCATGGCTTATTTTTTTACATGTATTCACCATATACATGGTAAATATACATGGTAAACATTTAAAAATTTTAACTGCTTTTTTTACATAGCTTTTCTCACTCTTAAGTTGGATGTTCGTCATTATAGTTGAAAATTTTTTAATTTATTTGAATTAAAATATATACATTTTAAAAACAGTTTTTAGGGACTTCCCTGGTAGTGCAGTGGTTAAGAATCACCTGCCGGGCTTCCCTGGTGGTGCAGTGGTTGAGAGTCCGCCTGCCGATTCAGGCGACACGGGTTCATGCCCCGGTCCGGGAGGATCCCACATGCCGCGGAGCGGCGGGGCCCGTGAGCCATGGCCGCTGAGCCTGCGCATCCGGAGCCTGTGCTCTGCAATGGGAGAGGCCACAACAGTGAGAGGCCCGCGTCCCGAAAAAAAAAAAAAAAGCCCCTGCCAATGCAGGGGACACGGGTTCGATTCCTCTTCTGGGAAGATCCCACATGCCGTGGAGCAACTAAGCCCGTGAGCCACAATTACAGAGCCTGTGCTCTACAGCCTGCGAGCCACAACTAGAGAAAGCCCACACGCAGCAACAAAGACCCAACACAGCCAAAAATAAATAAATTTATTAAAGATAAGTAAATAAATAAATTGATCTTTTAAAAAAAGTGTTTAAGGTTTTTCTTAAATTTTCTTAGCACATCATAATTGACACAGTTTTAAGCTTAATTTGTAGTTTTTTCATTAAAAGATCAATAAGGATCTTAGAAAAAAAGAAAGCCCGAGAAAAAACGAATTGGTTTGAAATTCTTCAAGTCCTTACATGTATTATATAGAAAATCCACTAAGCATTCTAACATGTATACTTTGCACAGCAGGCTCAAATGTGTGTTGAAAAATGCTGCAGTTATAATACATCATGACCGAGAAAGGGCATCCCCAAGGCAATAGTATTGGTTATTTTAGTTCCTGGCCCCTCAAGAAAATAAGTATAATATTTGGAGTGACTCAGACTCCAATTGATATGTCTACATTAATTAGATCCAGCCAGAAAGCTTTTATTAAAAAGCAGGAACTTCATAGGCAGGGTCAGAAGTCTTTGATCTATAGATCTCTATCTCTCTTTTTAATATTTTTCTTTTAATATCTTGACAAGCAGAGTGACCAACTTTCCTGGCTTGCCTGGAACTGAAGAGGTCCCCAGGACACAGGATTTCCAGTTTTAAAACTGTGAAACTTCCAGGGAAATCAGAATGAGTTGCTTACTCTATATTTATGATTACAAATACAATTAGTTTGACTGCTGCCAAGATCAGAGAAAGCTCAAACAGGTGAAGGTGGAAGAGAGTAGCTGGTTTGGGGGATCTCGTGTGTACACTTAGCTGATGAGTGATGTCAGTAGTCTGGCTATAAGGTCTAAAGCAAGATCAGAAAGTTTGGGACATGATTAGTCAAGATGGAGAGGGAATGAGAGTCAAGATCAGCCATGAGCCAGGTGTGCCCAAGATGTCAGAGTCCCAGCAGTCAAAGACAGCATTAAACACTTCTACATCAAGGCTTCTCATTTGCTTTTCCTTCTTTCTTTCTCCCCTTGCTTATGGACATGCTGTCGAACAGCCTGAATGGGTAAGCCAGGTGGGCTTACATGGCAAAGAAGGTTGCTGGGCCATTCTGTACTAGAACTAGGTTGATATGGTACATTATATAGATTCATTCTTGGAAAATGAGAACTTATTTCTTGTTGTTTTTTATAAGACTCTCCCCAGTCTTTCAAGATCTCAGACTTATTGTGGTTGGGATAGTCAAGGGTTTTCACAAAAGTTGGTAGTATCTTACCTTTGCTTAATACTTTTAACTTCTCAAGGTACTTTACATCTCTTTCCTTTTATTATTTGTTCTATAGCTCCAGGAAGTACATAGAGAATTATTATTACCTCCTTTATGTAAGTGAAGAAAATTAAAATTCCAGTGCTATAAACAGAAGAGCCAGCCTAGAATCTATGTATTTGAATTTCTAATCCTCTCCTAAATTAGTCTATGCACTTGATAGAGTACAGAAAGGTTTTTTATCTGAAAAAATCCTAGAGATTACCTAATTCAGTGGTTTCGAACTTTTAATGTTGAAGAATCATATTGTCAGATAAAATCTTACATGGAACTCAAATAAATAAAACGTAAGTGGAACATCTCAGATTGGCATAAGGAGCCTGGAAATCCTCCAATTCCCCCTTTTTACTCTGTGAACTTCTTCCAACCTCCTTGGAACTCAGTTTGGAAACAAATGGTGAGGTCCATCCCATTCATTTGCCAGGAGAGGACAAGCCAGAGAGAGCCCAAATTCAAAACTATTCATCATTGCTTGAGTTTTTCATAGTTTTCCACATCCAAGCCACTATCATAAGTTGTGTTCTTGTATAAATTCTTTTATTCTCATGACTTCATTTGTGATTGCTAATTTATTTATTTATTTTTTTGTAGAGCAAAGTTGAAATTGTAAATAAGCAAATTGCTTCACACTTGACTCCTTTAGTTTGTTTTTAACTTAGTGGAATTTTTTTCAAGCATTTAAGCAATCACATGGGTAAGTTACCATAGACAATACAAAATATTATACTTGGCAATCTCAGCCTATCAATGTCAACACATAGAGCAGAGAGAAAAATTTATCAAGAAAAAATTACAGTGATATCAGCAAAACGGGAGAGTAGGGAGCTACAAGCTTGCATCCCTGACATCAGCAACATGGAGAGTAATTAGCTCCGAGCTTGCATCCCTCCACAGAAACATTAAGAAACAAGCTGAACTGCCAGAACCAACATTGACAGAACTCTGGAAGACAGTCAAAGATTTATAGAATCAAGTAAATGCTGACTCAAGAAAAGTCAAGTTAAAAATGGTAGGAAAGCTTTGTGGTATTTTTATTTGCCCTTGCTCCACCAGTTCAATAGAGGTCTTGAGAATGGCAGCCTGCATTCCCAGTGTGGGAACCTAGTTTCTGGTTCTGGAGATAGCAGAGCAGACTTTTTTTTTTTTAATCATGTGTTTGTCTCTTCTACTCTGTCTGGAGGCTACCTGAAGAACTGATACAAGCTGTACATGTCCTTTCTGCCTGTCTCTGTTTTGGAACCCACTCAGGGCTGAAAAGCAGCAGGCATTGCTCAAAGATATTGTAAAGTGAATGAAAAACTTGTAGCTGCAAAAGATTATAATTGAGACAAAAAATAGAACACCTAAATTTTGGAAGGAAAAGCTGGGGATAGCGTTTCTTTTAGGATATAGGCCATTCAAAAACACCTATGTACACTGAGAAATCTAGAAAGCCATATGCATGCCCAAGGAAGAACATATGTTCAGAAAAGACTTGAGACGATCCTAAACTTTCAACTTCAGTTTATTTTTAGGCTCATTGGAGCCAGGAAGTGAAGGCTGAGGCAGAGTTGTAAGAGCCTGGCTAAGTGTTGAAGAAGTGGATCAGCACAGATTCATCTACAAGACAAGGAGAGGTGGGCTTGAGGGTTTTGTCTTGGTTTTTGTTTTGTTTAGTTGTTTTTTATTTTTAGCTCTTAGTATTCAAGAAAATTGTTGTCAAAACCTTATCTGGACTCAAGTTAAAGGAACAGAAATTTCAGGGACCACACACAACATAGAATATAGTTGGTAAAAACAGCTTGCATGAGTCACTAAAGAAACAAATGTCTGTAGCCTCCAATAATCAAAAAGAGCAAGTCTTGGAGAAGAGAAAGAATCTGATTTTAAGGGTTACAATACTATAGTATTCAAATGTTCAGGTTTTCAACAAAAAATTACAAAGCATACAAAGAAACAGGAAAGTCTGGCTCATTTAGAAAAAAATATGGACAGAAACAATCCCTGAGGAAGAGGAAGCTCAGTCATTGGACTTAGTACACAAAGACTTTAAGTCTTTGTGTCTTGATTATTTTCAAAGAGCTATAGGAAATCATGGACTGAGAATTAAAGGAGACCAGGAAAACTGAGAAGTCCCACAACCTGCTGTACACAAGCTGGAGACTTAGAAAAATTGGTGATATAGTTTGAAATCCTGAGAGCTAAAGAGTTGATGGCATAGATTCCAGTCTGAAGGCCTAAGAATTAGGAGCACAACGGGCAGGAGAAGATTGATGTCTCAGCTCAACAGTAAGATAGAGAGGAAATTCAACCTTTTTCTCCTTCTTGTTCTACCCAGGCTTTTAATAGATTGGTTGATGCCCATCCACATTGAGGAGAACCATCTGCTTTATTCAGTTCACCAATTCAAATGCTAATCTCTTCCAGACACACTCTCACAGATATACCCAGAAATAATGTCTGACTGAATATCTGGGCATATCTTGGCCCAGTCAAGTTGAGATATGAAATTAACCATCACAGATATCAAGAGCGAATTAGAGCAGGCAGAAGAAAGACTCAGCAAACTTGAAGATGGGGCAATCAAAATTATCCAGTGCAGTGGCAGAAAGAATAAAGAGTGAAGAAAAGAGAGCAGAACATAAGACCTGTGAGACACCATCAAGTGAATCCACTATGCGTTATGGGAGTCCCAGAAAGAGAAAAAGAAAGAAAGGGGCAGAAAGAACACTTGAGAAAAAAATGATTGAAATATTGCCCAATTTGATGAAACACATGGATTTACCTACAGATACAAGAAACACAAGAAATTCTAAATAATAAAAACGTAATGAGAACTTCACCAAGATACATTATAATCAGAATTGTATCTAAACACAAGAGAGAATTTTGAAGCAAGAGAGAAGTGATTCATTGTGTACAGGGCTCATCAGTAAGATTGACAAGTGATTTCTCATCAGTAGTCCAGGAGACCAGAAGGTAGTGGAATGACTTACTTAAAGTGCTGAAAGGAAAAAAAAAATCTGCCAATTAAGAATTTTACATGCAGCAAAACTACGTTTCAAAAAATGAAGGAGAAATTAAGGTATATGCAGATAAACAAAACCTGAGGGAGTTTGTTGCCGGTAGATGTCCTACAAGAAATGCTAAGGGGGTTCCTTCAGGTTGAAACAGAAGGACACCAGACAGTATCTCAAATCCGTATAAAGAAATAAGTATCTACTGTAGTGGTTACTACATAGGTAAACATAAAAACCAGTATGATTACATTTTTTTTTGCAGCTCTACTTTTGATTTCCTAAATGATTTAAAAGACAATTACATAAATATAATTATAAATCTATGTTGTTTGGCATGCTAAATATAAAGATGTAATCTGTGGCAACAACATAAGGGGAGACGGAGGTGCATGGGCATAGTTTTTGTTTGATACTGAAGCTCAGTATCAATTTAAACTAGATTGTCATAAATTTAGGATGTGAAATGTAATCCATGGTGAACACTAGGTACAACTTTTAAAAAAATACACAAAAGGAAATGAGAAAGGAATCAAAACGGTATACTGCAAAAAAATCAGATAAACACTAAAAGGGCAATAATGGAAAAAATGAGGGACATACAAACTATAAGACATACAGAAAACAAATATCAAAATGACACAAATAATTTATGTCTTATTAGTAATTAGCTAAAATGTAAATGGATCAAACTCCTCAATCAAAAGTCAGAAATTGAAAGAATGGATTTTTTTTTAAAATCATTATCCAACTATATGTTCTGTCTACAAGAGACTCATTTTAGATCCAAGGACACAAATAAGTTGAAATTGAAAGGGTGGGAAAATAAATTCCATGAAAATAGTAACCAAAAGTGATGTGAGGTAGCTATTCAGATATCAGATAAAATAGACTTTAGTCAAAACCTGTCACAAAAGACAAAAAAAGGACATTATATATCAATAAAAGACATAATTCACAAAAATATTTTAACATTTATAAACATGTATGCACCAGTAGAATCCTAAAACATATGAAGAAAATACTGACAAGATTGAAGGGAGGAATACAGAGTTTCACAATAATTGCTGGAGATTTCAGTATACCATTTCAATAATGGGTAGAGCATCTAGACAGAAGATAATAAGGAAAGAAGGCACTTTTAAAACACTCTAAGCCAACTACAGCTAACAGATACATATAGAACACTATATCCAACAGCAGCAGAGGACACATTCTTCTAAAGTAGAAATGGAAAATTATCCAGGATAGAACATTTATTATGCACAAAACAATTCTCAAGAAATTAATATAACTGAAATTATGCAAAGTATCTTCTCTGACCACAATAAAATGAAGCTAGAAATCAATAACAGAAAGTAAACTAGAAAATTTATAAATACGTATCAATTAAATAACACATTTTTAAACAACAAGTAAATAGTAGAATAAATCACAAGGAAAATTAGAAAATACTTAGAAACAAATGAAAAGGGAAACAGTGTACCAAAACTTATGAGATGTAGTAAAGGTAGTGCTCAGAGAGAAATAGAAGATGTCAACTCAATAAACTAAATTTATAACTTAAGGAACTAGAAAAAGAAGAACAAACTAAACATAAGGTGAGAAGAAGGAAGAAAATAATAAGAATTAAAGTGAGAATAGAAAATCAATAGAGCAAATCAATGAAACTAATAGTTCATCTTTGAAAAGATCTACAAAATTGATTTAGCTAGACTGACAGATAAAAAGAGAAAAGATGCAAATAACTAAAAGCAGAAATGAAAGTGGGGATATTACTACTGAACTTACAGAAATAAAAAGGATTTAAATGAATGCTATGGATAGTTATATCCCAGTAAATTAGATGAAGTGGACAAATTTTTAGAAACACACAATATGTCAAAACTGACTCAAGAAAAAAATTATCAGGTCAATAATAAATAAAGATATTGAATCAGTAAAACAAAAAAAACCTCCCAGCAAAGATAAGTCCAGGACCAGATGGCTTCACTGGTAAATTTTACCAAATATTCAAAGAAGAATTAACACCAATCCTTCTCAAACTCTTCCAAAAAGTAGAAGATGAGGGAACATTTCCTGGCTCATTCTATGAGGCTAGCATTAACCTGATGCCACAGCCAGACAAACAAATCACAAAGAAAATCACAGACCATTGTCCGTTGTGAATAAAGAAACAAAAATCCTCAACAGAATACTAACAAAGCAGATACAACAGTATATTAAAAGGATGATTCACCATGACCAAATGGAATTTATTCCAGAAATGTAAGGGCAGTTCAACATAAGAAAACTAATCAATGTTATACATCATATTAGTAGAATGAAGGGGAGAAAAAGCACATGATCCTCTCAACTGATACAGAAAAAAGTATTTGATAAATCTAACACCATTTCATCATAAAAACACTTAGAAAAATAAGAATAGAAGGAAACTTTCTCTACATGATAAATGACATTTACGACAAACCTACAACTAACATCATGCTCAATGGTTTCCCCCTAAGAGCAGGAATAAGACATGTATGTCTGCTTTCACCACGTCAATTCAACTTTGTACTGGAAGCTCTAGCCAGAGTAATTAGGCAAGAAAAAATAAATAAAGGGCATCCAAATTGGAAATAAAAAAAAATAAAACTACCTCTATTTACAAATGACATGATGCTTTATATAGACATTCTCAAAGAATCCACAAAAAAATGACTGGGACTAATAAATGAAACAAAGTTAACAAAGTTTCAGGGCAAAACATCAACACAATAATCCACTGCGTTTCTGTATAACTGCAATAAATAATCTAAGAGGGAAATTCAGGAAAATTCTATTTATAATAACATCAAAACGAATATATACTAGGAATAATTTAAATCAAATAGTTGAAATATATATACAAAAAACTACAAAACATTGTTGAAACTTAAGAAAACATAAATAAATGGAAAGACATCCTGTGTTCACAGAAAACTTAATATTCTTAAAAAGCCATTATTACCTAAAGCAATCTATACAGTCAATGCAATCCTATCAAAACTACAGCTGCATTTTTCACAGAAATGGAAAGATGATCTTCAATTTCATATGGAAATGCAAGAGACTTGGAATAATCAAAACAATCTTCAAAAAGAAAGACAAAATTGAAGGATTTACATTTGCTGGTTCCCAAACTTACTGCAAATCTACAGTAATCAGAAGAGTGTGGCAATAGTGTAAGGATAGAAATATAGACCAATTAAATAGAATTGAGAGTCCAGAAATAACCCATGCATCTATGACCATTTGATTTTCAACCAGTGTGGCAAAACTATTCAGTGGGGAAAGGATAGTCTCTTTAACAAATGATGCTTGGACAACTTCTTGTCCACGTGTAAGAGAGTGAATTTGAACTTCTGCCTCTGGCCATATACAAATTTTAACTCAAAATGGGTCAATGACCTAAACACAAGAACTCTTAGGATAAAACATAAGGTTAAGTATTCATGACCTTGGATTTGGCAATGGATTCTTAAGTATGACACCCAAAGCACAAGCTATGAAAGAAAAACTAGATACATTGGACTTCGTCAAAATAAAAATCTTTTGTAACATCAAGAAAGTGAAAAGACAACTTACAAAAGAGGACAAAATACTTGCAGATCACATATCTGGTGTGTTTAATATCCAGAATGTCTAAAGAACTCCTACAACTCAACAGCAAAAAGACAACCTAATTGAAAAATGGGCAATGGATTTCTCCATAGAAGACATACAAATGGAAAATAAGTGCACACAAAAGATGCTTAACATCCTTAGTTGGATATGCAACTCAAAACCCCAGTGAGGTACCACTTCACACCAACTAGGATGGTTATAATAAATCTAAAGAGAGAGAGAGAGAGAGAGAGAGAGAGAAAGTGTTGGCAAGGACGTGGAGAAATGGAACCCTAATACATTGCTGATGGGAACGTAAAGTAAGCGCAGCTACTGTGGAAAACAGTCTATAAAAATAGATCAATAATTTCACATTAAGCTGGCTAATGTCAACTGTTTTGTGGTTCCTCAAAAAGTTAAACATAGAGTTATCGTATGATTCCACTCTTCCACTCCTATGTATATACTCCAAAGAATTGAAAATGAGCCAGTGAGAACATTATCTGGTTATTTGGGGAATGTATTTTTCCTGATGTTATTTGAAACCCTAGTTAATAATTTTGATTAACCAGTTAACCCTAGCGTTAGCCAAATCTTACCTCTAATCAAGCATTCCCATATGTAATGGGTTTTGCTGATACTTAGAGTGGTTTCACAATGTTATTTAGACAGGAGCTACCCCATCATGTCCTTTGTTTATTTCACAGTCCAGTAGGTTTGGGTCAGGCACAGAATAAGCATAATCTGTAACTCAAAATAATTATCCAAAACTAAGCAAATGCACTAACCACGTGCCCTTTCATTTCTGCTGCAGTCTTTTGTGAATTCAGCTATTGTCTCCATCTTCTTGTATGTCGTCTCTAGACTTTATGGTATTAACATACATGTTAGTTACGTATTATCAACAGAGAGAGGTATGAACTTTACTGTGACTGGTACGACACAAAGTAGAATGACCTATGAGGGGAGACCTTGACATACTCAAATGGACGCTCAAATCTTTGGCATCTTGCCATCTCATCCTGAACCTACTCTGTTGTGTGTATTGAGAGCTGAATTAACACTGTTACCAAGCAAGGCATACATTAGATCTTTTTAAAGGATAACTTTTTAATCTCTTTATAAAACTAATCTCCTCTAATTGTTTCCCTATTAAATGTCATAATCAAATTCAAGATGCTGGAAAAAAGAATTGACTTGGTAGCCAAGATGCTAACTCCAAAGTGTGTTATTTATGGACTGCAAGTATTACATCAAGAGTCAAAAGAGGGGCTTCCTTGGTGACGCAGTGGTTGAGAGTCCACCTGCCGATGCAGGGGACGTGGGTTCGTGCCCCGGTCCGGGAAGATCCCACATGCCATGGAGCGCCTGGGCCCGTGAGCCATGACCGCTGAGCCTGCGCGTCCGGAGCCTGTGCTCCGCAACGCGAGAGGCCACAACAGTGAGAGGCCCGTGTAATGCAAAAAAAAAAAGAGTCAAAAGAGATTACTCAGAAGATGGTGATGAATAAAAGTGCTTGGCAAATTGCCTGGTCTCATCACCTTGGGTTAGAATATCTAATGGTAGATAATAATAACAATAATGGCCATGTGTTAAAATCTTACTATGTGCTAGGCCCTGGGCTAGCTACATAATTCCATCTTACAAAGAAAGAAACAGAACCGTTAAATATTTTACTTTTATGTGGCAGATCCAGGATCTAAACCCAGGTTGGTGTGACTCCATCGTCTGACTGCTTAACTATCACCATTTTATAGAGCCTTTCACGCCGTGATGTTTCTCTTAACCCCGGAGAAGACACGCACAAAATCATGTGAGATTTTCTCCTTGGCCAGTTTCAATTTGATCTAATGAAAGATTGTTAGGAACTAAAAGGGTACTTTGTGCAACTGGGTAGAACTTTTAAAATATCTCTGAGATTCCTCACCAAGATCCTGACAAGGTGTGTATAAAGGGAAAAACAACGTCTTTAACATATACTATTGATTGAGCCTCACATTTATCAAGGGTTTGGATTTGAAATGTCCACGGGCTTTATTTGCAGTCACTTTTGAACCACCAGCTGCCAGTTTGGGATCTATGGCCTTATGTCGGTCGAAAGGAGAGAGAGGTTCACTTGAGTGTGAGGTTTCAGGTAGAGCCTGAAGGAATCTCGCTCCCTGGCCTAACTCAGGCCAGGTAAAGAACAATTTCATCATCAACATATCACACTAGCATTTCTTTTATGGAAGCCACTGAAAAGGGGGATCTAATCCTCCATTCAATTCAACTCCCTTCTAATCCAATCCAATTCAGTAAACATTCACTGTGTGCCTTTGACACCACGTGGGACACAGACATAAGGAAAAGGTCCCTGCACCCAAAGAACTCAGAGGCGAGTGTCCAAGACAGGGAGTCAATTCCACTCTGGGAGACAGTCTGAGGCGGTTGATTCAACCAGGACAAAAAGAGGGATTCCCAGAGAAGGCCCTCACTGAACTGAGTTTTGTGGGATAAATCAGACTTCATGGATGGACAAGGAAACAACGGTCATCAGAGGGAATGGAAGGACATAGTGCGAAAACAGAGCAGGGCTGTTCAGGAGACATAAGTCGTTCTGGCAAGGGTGGTCCTCTCCGCTTGTTCCTCACCCATCGATTTTCATCTACCCTCTGCCGCATCTGTGTCTCCGCCTATCCACAGTTCCTCCTTGGCAACTTAACCGCGGCCAGTCGTACCCACTCATGGTTTAGGAGTAGACTAGTAAATACCCAGGGCTCCCAACGTGGGGCTGGAGAGACTGGGAAAAGCTTTACGTTCTATTTTTTCTGACTAAGCTAAGATAAAAAGTCTTTCCCAGCAAGATACTATTATTATTCTTGAATACTTCTCTATTTTTGAAATTTGGGCCAGATCATGCCTATCGCTTTGGAGTTGGGTCAACTGAGATCATTCCACTTCCCAGCCCACTTTATTTTTAAAATCACCGTCTGTATTGAATTTGAACTTGAGCAGGATCTGTTTCTGAGATTATCTTGTCACAGCTGACAGTGCTCTGGTGCCCTCTTGCTTTATATGGGTTGGTTTATAGGGTTTACTGGCTGGTCTAAAGTCAACTTTCGGGGCTTTTCATCTTCCCATGTTCTTGTAACAGAAACTCAGAGCAAAGAGGAGGTTGGAGAAGGCGGGAGTCCTGGAGAGGAAAAATAAAAAAATGAATAGGATATTCTTTCAATATGCTTAGCCTCATATACATAATTTGGGGGAAGGGCAAGAATTACACTGTAAGGAGAAATATCTCAGCCATCTGTACAAAGCTCTTCCAGCATAATTACATCACACTGCAGCTGATGGCTGGTTGTTAATCCAAATATTTGGCAGAGAGGGTGATACCCTCCTGGGATGTCACAGCCATCACAGCTTCCTGGCTCATTACCATTTAACCAGTTTTATATCGACAATTAGGATTAATAGAGAGTCCAAAGATTTTACTGTGATAAACAGTCTCCGACCTGGTAAGTTAAATTAGCAACTGAGGATGTCTGAGATTAACAGCCTGCATGGTTTCAAGATTTCTTTCTTAAGGTAACAAGAAACAAATTCAACCTGAAAAAAAATGCCCAGGAAAAATTCAGAAGCAACTTTCATGATCATCCGTCTTCAGACTCAAGTGTTTGCATGTGGCAGCCTCAGTCAGCCTCCTTATTTTGTTAACAATTAAAGGTCCTTTCTGATTCTTTTCCATTATAGGTTATTACAAGATACTGAATATATTAGTTCCCAGTGCTACACAGTAGGTCCTTGTTGTTTATCTATTTTATATATAGTGGTTTGTATCTGTTAATCCCATACTCCTAGTTTATCCCTCCCCCAACTTACCCCTTCGGCAACCATAAGTTTGTCTTCTATGTCTGAGAGTCTGTTTCTGTTGTGTAAATAAGATCATTTGTACTGTGTTTTAGATATAAGTGATATCATATGATATTTGCCTTTTTCTGTCTGACTTCATTTAGAGGTACTGTATATAAAATATAGATACACATACACATACATAACAGAATTGCTTGGCTGTATACCTGAAACTAACACAATATTGTAAACAAACTATTATTAAAAATAAAAAATATATATATTTTAGAGTTCTTTCCCCCCAGTCTGCCTGGAAGAAGGAGTTTGAGTTTTTTGTTTGTTTGTTTTGTTTGTTTTTGCTTTTTTTTTTTTTTTTTTTGCGGTACGCGGGCCCCTGTCTGCTGTGGTTTCTCCCGTAGCCGAGCACAGGCTCCGGACGCGCAGGCTCAGCGGCCATGGCTCACGGGCCCAGCCGCTCCGCGGCATGTGGGATCTTCCCGGACCAGGGATCGAACCTGTGTCCCCTGCATTGGCAGGCAGATTCTTAACCACTGCACCACCAGGGAAGTCCCAACGTATCATGATTTTTTAAAGCATTTATACCTATATTTATCATTTTGACTATAATTGTATTAGATTGCAGTCTGAGATAGTCTTAACTAATTTCAACATATAGCAACTTGACAATAACTCCTGGTGGTAGGTACCCTTATTTTATTTAATAGATGTGGAGACTAAGGTTTCGTGGAATAATCCCCTTGCTTAAAGCCACAGAGCTACAAATGACCAAACAGATTCCAATCCAACATATGTATGACCTTTCATACTCAGCCCATTGCATTAATAATTTGCATAAATACTCGTGGAATCCTATAGCTGGAAAATAATCTACAGTCATATAATTCATTCTCACCCCAAAGTTCTATCAGGTGGTCAAGGCTCTTTATAAGTAAGGATTCAAACTTCTTGTATCTTGCCCTCCTTTTAGAGCAATTTTACCCTAAATTAGTCAGCTGGTGACCAGCCGAGAGCCCAGCCTCTCCTCTATCAGTTGGAGCTCCAACATGCAAAGGCTTTGTGAACCTCACAAATTCCCTCCAGAGTTTTGGGCTTTTTTTTGCGGTGCGCGGGCCTCTCACTGTTGTGGCCTCTCCCGTTGCGGAGCACAGGCTCCGGATGCACAGGCTCAGTGGCCATGGCTCACGGGCCCAGCCGCTCCGTGGCATGTGGGATCTTCCGGGACCGGGGCACGAACCCCCGCGTCCCCTGTATCTGCAGGCGGACTCTCAACCACTACGCCACCAGGGAAACCCCCTTCCAGAGTTTTTCCCATGGTTTTGCCTGCTACACAGATATGTGCCTAAAAGTAGTTCAGACTAGCTGTCTGGAGCAGAAACCAAAAACTGGAAGCTCTATTTAGAAGGAAACATGTTTTATTAGCAGCTGGACCTCTGAGACCATGATCCTCTGGCCTTGGATGATGTGTACAGGGTGGGCTCTTAGCAAGGACACTTGCTCAGCTGGACCATTTCCTCAGAGCATCTTCTCCATGGCGCCTGGTACACAGGACTATACGCTTTGCTTGTCCCACCTCCCTTACGACCCAGAACGTGCCTTCAGATGATTTACTCCATCTGATCTTAACCAAAATCATGGATTTGAAAACTGTAGCTAGATGACATCATCACTTGAAATAGGGGAGGGAAGAGGACAAATTTCATCTACTCAATGTCAAGCAACCAGCTTGACTGATGGTTTGTAGCGACTAGACCAGATCAGTAGGTTGTTCAGTCCACACGCTGACACTGATTAAATCAATGCAGTTCGAGTTGGAGGGAAGAAGGCCTATCTCTGCAGCCAACACTTAGGCAGAGAGCATCTGGGCGCCTATTGTGTGTCCCGGGGTCCTCATGTGCCCTCAGATCCCTCCAGTGCTCATCCTAACCCTGTGAGGTCATCACGCTGATTATCCCCGTCTTACACGTGAGGAAACTGAGCTTGCCCAAGGTCATCCAGGTGGTGACAGGGCCAGAATCTGAGCCTAGTGTGTGACCGCTTTACCTACTTCTTGACAAATGCTGCAGCACGTAGATCTTGGTGGAGGCTCATGGCTCCATCACCCTACCTGCCCTCCAGGTGAAGGGCGGAGAAGGGGCCAGAGCCCTTCCCCGGACCCCCGTCAACAGTCAGCACGTCCTTCCTTAGACCGCCTTTGCTGTGCCATCACAGTGCTTTCCTCTGTTACCTAGTGACAAAAGTGTGCTCTGGAAGTCACACACAAAGCTAGAGTGAGTGTATTTATTTGGGTTTTCATGATTCAATGCCTTGAGGTTGGAGGTGAGGAATAGAAAAGCTTAAGCCTCGGAAAACTCACGCTGCTGGGCACCTCACGTGCCCAGCTCTGCCCAACGTGTGTGTTTGTAGATATTTATTTCCCTGCCTGTGTCAGCATCATTTGAGCCCCTGTGCTTTCTACTTGAAAGGATCTTCAAAGGGCGACGTCCTCTCAGATGTCTGGACTTCAAGCTTCTTTTCGCCTGCTTTTCCTGTGGTTGTTTAAGATCACAGAGGGTTTAGGTGGATTATCTTTTCTCTCCCTGATTGTGGCCTAACTGTTCTTGCAGCCCCAGGGAGACTTAGTATTCAGCACCTGCCCCAGGCCAAACTGTCCCCGTGGCCAGTGGACTTCAGCAGAAGGAAAGAGAAACAGTGCTCAAAATTTCCAGCCATTTAAAAACTTGTGTTTACCCCTTTTTTGTTCATTGTTTTTATTTCGACTGGCAGAGGTATAATAATACTGTCAAGAAGCAGGTTCCTCAGGGTTTCTGATGCCCCCACGATACTCGTCTCTCTTCCATACCCCACAAAGTTATATTTCAGGAGGAGAGAGAGGGAACAAGCATAAAGAAAAAATTTTTCCAATAAAATTGGAGTTCTAATGCTCTCCCTGCTGATTAGGAAGTTCAGTGACAGAGGCCCACAACATTTTACAAAAGGAGAGTCATCTGAAGCCTGGGGGACTGCCTGGAGGAAGGCTGCTTTGCATTATCATGATGGAGGAAGGAAAGGCAACCCAGCCATCTTTGCAGGAAATTTCACAATAGGTTACAAAGAACCTCGACCATAAATACTGAAGGGTATTATTATTATTATATTTGCTATGGTAATCTGTGATCAACGACCTTGGATGTTACTATTGTGATTGTTTTGACAATTTTTAGCTATAAAATATTTTCTTTCTTGAAACATTTTTTAATTACTTTTTATTGGAGTATAGTTGCTTTACAATGTTGTGTTAGACACAGAGACACAAATGCAGTTGGAAAATGCAGTTGGAAAACGGTGCTGATAGATTTGCTTGACGCTGGGTTGCCACAAAACTTCAATTTGTATAAAACACAGTATTTGTGAACTGCAGTAAAGCTAAGCAAAATAAAATGAGGTATGCCTTAAAATAAATAATGAAGGGTATGCCAGTCGCGGAGGGCGGGAGGTGGTGGATTGCAATAGGACCAACAGACAAAAGAACTGGATTTGAATTGACTTCAGCAGTCCCTGGGTTGGCTAAATACATCTGCAGAGCTAGATCACTCAAAGGATGTTAAGAGTCTGACAGCTGAAATCTCAAAAAATAAAAGAAAGTTAACACCAGGGAAAACACATAAAAATCGCATTGCACTTCTTCATACTCATTTTATGGTTGTGCATTGCATTGGCATTTATCTGTGTTCTGGGGAGTAGAGTGCTGGGAAGTGACACTCAAACTTTTTGATGCCCGGGACATCTAAAGGTCCGTCTTTCTCAGACTTTCTCCTGGTATCTGCCACCATCTGTGTGACTCTGGGCAAGTCCATCCATCTCTTTGAGTCTCGGTTTTCTTCTTTGTTGTTGGGCAAGGTTTGCTGGGGTCAGGGGGATGAGGTAAGGGCGGATGAGTTTTAAACTTAAAAAGTCTGGGATTCCAATTAATGTTGATGCTATCTGCTTCCTCCAAGAAAAAATGTTTTTTTTTACTTAGTTTTAAAATTTCATATTGGAGTATGGTTGCTTTACAATGTTGTATTAGTTTCGGGTGTACAGCAAAGTGATTCAGTTATACATATACAGATATCCATTCTTTTTCAGATTCTTTCCCATATAGGTTATTACAGAATAGTGAGTAGAGTTCCATGTGCTATACAGCAGGTCCTTCTTGTTTATCTATGTTATATATAGTAGTGTGTATATGTTAATCCCAAACTCCTAATTTATCTCGCCCTCTCCCCCTTTGGTAACTATAAATTTGCTTTCAAAGTCTGTGAGTCTGTTTCTGTTTTGTATATAAGTTCATCTGCAACATTTTTTTTAAAGAAAGATTGTTGATACAAACTATAGACTGGTTGAAAGAAGAGCCACATTCCAGGGCACCTGCTGATTGAAAACGTTTTCTTCTGAAAGCAGTGAACCATCACAGCTTTGGATGAAGGGCTCTGTTGGAATTCGGAGTCTACCAAAGCACCAAAGGGAGCAGAGTGGCTCTAACTCCCAGAAATCTCTTAACATGTGTTAGAGATGTGAGAATACTTAAATATTTCCAGTGGCGACTTCATTGTAATTTCAGGTCTAGAAAACAAAAGAACACTTGAAAAGAAAACACAGACCCACGGTTGATTTTCTCAAGCATCGCTGTCTTGGACAAGCGATGACTCAGAGGGGCCGGCTCTCCTCCTGCTTCAACCACCAGACAGGAGGGCCTCCCAGTTACACATCGGACAACCGGTCCGCAGCCACGTCCCAGAAGAGCGCTCTCCTCCTCATATAACTTATGTTGAAGACTTAACTCTGCATTCCTTTAATATATAATTTCCAGTATTTTACACACAAGAGAAAGAAGTTTATGCCAACCCATTTCTGCCGGGATATTTAACCTTGGGGAAAAGTCACCTCACCTACCCGCATCTGTCAAACCAGCCAACAGCAGTCAAGAACCCACCAAAGACGCGGTGGTAAATGTTGGCTTTCCTTTTATTAATATTTAAAAACCTAACTGAAATCAAGTAAAGTGATAACAGTTGCCACCACTTGACATAAAATACCCTTTACTGAACTCACACCACGCCTTTCCAGACCTCCTGTCTTTACTTACTGTCATTCTCCAAATTGAATGCCCCATCTTGAACCATTTGTTTACCTATTTCATAAGAGTAAATGTCAAAGTCCCAAAGGCATGATTACTTTCTCGATTGCAGGAAGCGTGTCTTGTGTTTGTTCAGATGGCCTCAAAAAAATGTGTAGGATGTTTGGTACATAACAAATACCAGCTGAGATGAAGACATCATTTAGAGCTGGTGATAAAAGACAGTCTTTTTTTAAAATTTTTATTTTATATTGGACTATAGTGGATTTACAATGTTGTGTTAATTTCAGGTGTACAGCAAAGTGATTCTTTTTTTTTTTTGCGGTACGCGGACCTCTCACTGCTGTGACCTCTACCGTTGCAGAGCACAGGCTCCGGATGCACAGGCTCAGCGGCCATGGCTCACGGGCCCAGCCGCTCCACGGCATGTGGGATCCTCCCGGCCCAGGGCACGAACCCGTGTCCCCTGCATCGGCAAGCGGACTCTCAACCACTGCGCCACCAGGAAAGCCCTGCAAAGTGATTCTTAATGGAGCTCATGGTGAATAATTCTGGCAAATGCCACAAAAGCTAATTAGCCCTTAGATGCAGTACCACATTATTTAAAAATCGTGTCATGCACTTGATCTCATCTTCCTTACTGGTTTGTAAGTTCCATGACGGTAGACAGTCTCCCTACTGTTTTAGGTCTACCTTTCTAGGTCTATTCTGTATATACATAAGTACCTAATAAGTACTTAAGAAGAAAGTCCTTTATCCCAATATCCTAGACTTACCATGGAAATGGTAAATTATGTCCTGGTAACTTAGAAAAGAGCTCTGTGAATTTACCAGCTCATTGAAAATGCAACTGGCCTCTTCTTTCAAATACAGATCAAAAGTCTGCCACTAACCCATCTCTACTCGGCGTCTCTGTACCCCGACAGCCGCGTTTCCCTTTGGGCCCTACTTTAGTCACAGCTCTGTTTGGAGTAATTGTGGGTGTGCCATGGCACGTATCCAGTGAAGGAAGTGATAAGTGAGAGAAATCAGAATTTGAGGACGTAAACACATGCCACTGTCCTCTTTACAACACGCTTGGCTTTATAGCTACAGTCTGAACAGAAGACCAGGGGACCAATTCTCTTCTACAGTGAAACCTTCATTCCCAGGTCCCAGGCAAGAGGCTGAAGTCCACTCTGGGTCTCTCCCCTGTCTGAACAATACTGTGTAGAAGAGCTGGTGTCTCTGCATTTCCAGAATATTTACTACTGTGCTACTCCATTCTTAAGCAGTGTGTTTTGATCGTTTCTTGTGCCACAAAGTAGGTATTATGTGTCCATTCTCTAGTTCACACGGAAGTGTAGGACGCTGCCTAACTTGCTCGAGGTCACAGGGCTTGTACGTGGAGGAAACTTTGTCTCTGCACGTCCAGTGCTCTTTCCAAAATCCTTTCTGCCTGCTTCTGGGTTACCCTCTCTCACCAGGGTATCCACCAGGGAGCTTTATAAAGGGAGGTAGAAGGAGGCACAGCCCAATGTACAATCCGATATCACACAGTAGGGAACCCAGACACTGACTTAAACGCACAGCGACACACGACTTAGGATAACGGCAGTGTTGTGATTTATAGGTGAGGGACAACATTTTCAGTAAAGGTGGTGTGTCAATTGATTATCCATGTGGACTGAAATAAATTTAGATTTCCTATCTCACACCATGCAATTCTAGATATATTAAAGACCAAATATGAAACATGGAACTTGAAACTTTTGAAGAAAAGAGATTGGATTACAAAAGGGAGGTGTTTTGTTCTTTTCCAGGTGTGGTGGTACAGATTCTGGAAAGGCCAACACCTCCGAGAATGCTGCCACGTGACCTGAGCAGCCACCTCAAGGAAGGCAGGAGAAACCTCTGTTAGGGACCCTTCTTGACCTTGTTATGTTGAAGTTTGGTGGGATCGATGGGGGGGGGGTTGGCTCCCTCGCAGTCACTCCTCCGGGATGTAGAAGGACGGAGGGCGCTGAGCTCTCAAGATCACTGCCACATCGCCAAGCTCCTAATCCATAGTTGGCTTCTTGATGCCCCTTCAGGCTTACAATGTATTCTCGGGTCTTCAATATAAAAGTCAACGTGGGGGGGGCTTCCCTTGTGGCGCAGTGGTTGAGAGTCCACCTGCCGATGCAGGGGGTGCGGGTTCGTGCCCCGGTCCGGGAAGATCCCACATGCCGCGGAGCGGCTGGACCCGTGAGCCATGGCCGCTGAGCCTGCGCGTCCGGAGCCTGTGCTCCGCAACGGGAGAGGCCACAACAGTGAGAGGCCCGAGTACCACAAAATAAATAAATAAATAAATTTTTTAAAAAGATAAAAAAATAGGGTCATCTCACTTTCACCTAATCGGGACCCAGTACTCCTGCTCGTATCTTATCTCAAAGTATCAGCAGGAGACCAGTTGCAGCTGCTCAGCCTGTGGCTTATCTCCTACCTCACGTCCACTAGGCATCTTTTCAACTCAGACTTGGAACCTCAGCTCCTGCGCCATTGCCACAAGCAAGGCTTCTCTGCAACACGCCCAGGTGTGGGTAGAGCCACTGAGGTTTGGGAGGAAGAGAGGTTGACAGCCCAGCAATAACGCTTCAGGGGAAATAGTTCTCTGCGCCATGGACCATCCATCACTGGGCAGCTTCACCCGTTCTCGTGCAGTCTCCATCTCCACCTGTCTTGCAAGCTTCTCTCTTCCCATCCCCCCTTCTCTCCTCCATTCAGTTTGTTTGTTTATTTATTTACTTATTTCAAATGGAGGGGTTTTTTTTAAAAGCAGTTTTAGACTCACAGCAAAATTGAGCAGCAAGTACTGAGATTTCCCACATACCTTCTACCCTGACACACGCAAAGCCTCCCCCTGGTTCAACACCCCCCCACTGCAGAGGTACACCTTTTACAGTTGATGAATCTATCACCCAAAGTGCATAGTTTATCTTAGGGGTCCCTTTTGGGGTTGTACATCCTATGGGTTTGGACAAATGTATAATGACGTGTATCTAACATCATAGTCTCCAACAGGATAGTTTCACTGCCCTAGAAATCCTCTGTGCTCTCTTCCTCATCCCTCCTTCCCCTCTAACCCCCAGAAACCACTGATCTCAAGACAGTCTCCACTGTCTTGCCTTTTCCAGAATATTATGAAGTTATATAGGCTGCTTTCACTTAGCAACATGCATTTAAGCTTCCTCCATGACTTTATAGTTCACGTCTTTTTAGCACTGAATAAAATCCCATTGTCTGGATGTATCACAATTTATTTACCTATTCACCTGCTAACGGACATCTCGGTTGCCTCCAGGTTCCAGCGATTATGAATAAAAGATGCTATAAACATCCTTGCTATTCTGTTCCTCTGTAGTAGAAAAATATCCAGTAATGCCCCTTTCCCACACAGAGCCCTCTAGTGGTTCGGAGCCCCCGCTGTCCTCGGGGTCTAATCCCTCCCCTCCCACTCGGACTCCTCAGCAAATGCTCTCAAACATGCTCTCCCCCAAAGTGGATGCTAAAGCCAAATGTTCAGATAATTCTCTCATCTCACTATGATACACAAGTGAATTAAACTAATCTTTATAGTATCATCCTCATGCCTGACGTAGCCACGAGTGAACGGACACTCAGGGAGCTTGAGAAGAGACCATCACGGCATCTTCAAAAATGGTGGGTTGCTGCACCACGGAGGCTGGGCAGGGACACTCTGGGTGCTTTCTCTGCCAGGTGCCCTCGGACCCTTTTCACAGCTGTGTGCCCCCAAAACCCAACTTCTGCCTGTAACTTCATAGCATCCTGTCAGACACGGGGGCAGTCTTGCCCTTCAGAGGCCTGGAAGTGCCTGGGATATCTCCCCTCCCTTCCTCAGGGAACTCCATCCATGGTGACGGTATGGGGAGCACCTTGATGAGGGACAAACTCAGGTGTCATCTTCCCACTGGGGCTCCCCAGGGGCTCATGCAGAGCTTGGGGCTTCACCTGAAAACCACCTCTGCTTGGCCTCTCCCTCCTCTCCATACCCTGCTCCCCCCCTGCCCTGCAGGTTCCCCCCGGGAGTACTTTCTTTATAAAGTGTTGCATCATCACAAATTCTTCCCTTGAGTCTGCATCCAGGAAGGATCCAGTCTAAGATGGAAGGAAAGGAAGGAAGGACTGGCTGCGGTCCCCTCTCCAAGGCCCTGCTGAGGGAGCAGCCATGGGCATTCAGGCATTCAGTCTCCGAGCTTGTGGCACATTGACCGGGCTGCCACATTCACAGAGCCCCTAGTCATCATTGTCTCTTACTAAACCCTAACCCTGAAGTCTTGAGAAGGACAGAAATACCAGATGACTTAGGATCACAAGGTAGTCAAGGAAAGCCTGGATGACAAGAGGATCAAAAGAACCAAATAAACAAACAATAACAACAAAAACCTGACTTTGGAAAAAATGAGCTAATGTAGAGAACAAAAAATAACTTCAAAATAAATGTAATTCCTGGAGATTCAATAAGTTACTGCATCCATAAAATGGGGGGAAAAAAGGGAACCAGAGAATTAGAAAGAGGTCTTAACATTTAACAAAAATTGATTGCTGGGCTTCCCTGGTGGCGCAGTGGTTGAGAGTCCGCCTGCCGATGCAGGGGACACGGGTTCGTGCCCCGGTCTGGGAAGATCCCACATGCCGCGGAGCGGCTGGGCCCGTGAGCCATGGCCGCTGGGCCTGCACGTCCGGAGCCTGTGCTCCGCAACAGGAGAGGCCACAACAGTGAGAGGCCTGCGTACCGCAAAAAAAAAAAAAAAAAAAAATTGATTGCTAAAATAAGAGAAAGTCAGTACACAGTTTGGAAGATAAAGTCAAAGTAATCTCCCAGGATGCAGACCCAAATATCAAGAGATAAGATAAATAAGAGAAAAGATTAAGAGATTTGGAGATGGTCCAACATCCACTACTAATAACAGTTCCAGGAGGAGATAACAAAGAAAACAGATACATTATCAGGAAAATAACACAAGAAAAGTCCCTAGGCAGAAGAGAGACAAATATTTCCCAACTGAAAGTCATATAAGCAAAAAAGACCCACATCTAGAAACATCATTGTGAAATCCCAGGACACAAAGGATAAAGATAAGATCATAAAAGCCTTGAGAAAGAGAGGAGAAAAAAATATATCTGCACTTACAGAGAAACGAGAATCAAGTCGACATTTGCTAAAAGAAGTTGAACAGAATCAGCTTGGCATCAAAAACTACAGGAAAACAATGATAACCAACTGTATAAGAAAGATATGGCCCAAACGTGGCATAATTTTCAGCAAATCGTGAATAGTAGTGAAAGAAGCTTCTTTTGAACATTGTTGACATTGGAAAGGAGGAGATGTGCATGTAAAACTGTACAAACTATTTCACAAAGCAAGTGCCACTCAGAAGCCCAGACCAAGGTTCCAGGGGAAAGTCTTCTGTCACAAGAGGACTCAAGGAGGAGGGAGAGTTGCGGGCTGTCACTGCAAGTCACTCCTTACATTACAGTTCCCTTCCACAGGCACCAGGCAAGGGTTAAACTCTACTGGTAGCTGTACTGGAGGGAATTAAGGGTCGTATGTATCTCACCCTAGTGCTAAGTGCTAACACAAGGGGCAGCTTTCTTCTCCTCTGGGTTCAGCTACTTGGGAAGATGTTAAAGTTGGGGTCCTGTCCTCCCTGAGGCCATCAGGATGGTGAAAGGGGTAATAAGTGAGAGGTCAGAAGGGGAAAGTGCATCTCAGGCTAGAAAGAGTGGCATAATCCACCGTGTGCCCCTCCGCACACGGACATTCTCTCTCCATTGTCCATCATGAGAGTATAGGTTTTCACGGTTTTTAATTCATTTATCCAACCAACGTTTATTGAGTAGCTACCACGTGCCAGCACTGTTAATAAGTGCCGGATGGTGAACAAGACAGAATCCCTACTCTAGTGGATTAAAGGAGACAAACAATATCATTACCTCAAGAATATGAGATAAAATTCAAAATTCATTCATCATAAAATTTCTTAGTAAGCTAAAAGTGGAAGAGACCTGTCTTACTATGATAAATTATTTCTATCAGAAATCTATATAACCATCATGTGGACTGTTGGGCTTTAGAGGCGAAGAAGACAAAGACCGCTTCTAACTCTCCGTGGAGTTCTGAGGGATACAATTAGAAAAATAAAAGAAATAGGAAGCAATCATTGGAAAGAAAAACAAAGATACCATTTTTATTTCTAGGTACAATGTCCACATACATAACCTAATGAGAGTCCAGTAACATAGTGAGATACAGATACTCCAGTGTTACACAGTACGGGACCCAGAAACTGATCTAAATATATGTTGAAACATGTTGTAAGATAAAAGTAACATTATAATCTACAGGGAAAAAATGAGTTTTTCAGGAAAGGTGCTGTGACAATTGATTATTCATGTGGACTAAAATAAATTTAGATTTCCTATCTCACAACATGCAATTCTAAATATATTGAAGACCAAGTATGAAACATATAACTTTAAACTTTTGAGGAAAACATAGGGGAATGTTTTTGCCACTTCTGAGTAGGGAACTGTTTCTTAAATCAAAATTTTAGAAGACATTTGATTCCTTTAAGGAGTTCAAATTTCTTGACATTAAAAAGCTTCATAATTAAAGGGAAAAGATAAGCCAAAGTCTGTAAAAAGATACTGCAAGTCATCCAACTGACAAAGGATTAGTATTTAAGTACATACACATACATATACAGGTATATACACACATATATAACAAGATAGATAGAAATCAAGATATATAAAGTACAGAAGTAAAGAATTTGAGACATGTATGAAATTAGCTTAAGATACATATAGGTATGTGTATGTATAATAAGATATAAACAAACTTATTTTTTAAAAAAGGATAAAACAAATATTTCACAGAGACGGAGGCCTAAATGCCAGTGAGGGTGTAGAAAAATAAGAATTCTAGTAAAGATAGACCTGAAAATTTGTATAATCCTACTTCGGAGAGTAATTTGGTAATATCTAGTGCATTAGTCTGGGTTCTCCAGAGAAACAGAACCAATAAGATACATATACATGGAGAGAGACAGAGACTTACTATAAGCAACTGGTTCATGTGATTGTGGAGAAGAGAAATCCAAGAACTGCAATTGACTTGTGCTTCAGATAAACACAATAACTAGGTCATAATTCCCCTTCATGTGATACAAGTATCCTAGTACAACTGGAAACACACTAACTTCCTTCCCCAGGAGAGGAGGTAAAGTCCTTGAGTGACGTTTACTTTTCTCCTAGAAATTCCTTAACTTGAATACTATGATATAAAGTGAATTTTTCTTGTGTTACATGATAAGGAAATAAGAGAAGGAAGAAAACAAAAATTATATATGTAACACATAATACATACACACAAACATATTCATAACAAAATAACCCTACAGCTCCATTTCTGTTAATGACTAAAGTAAATGTTTGCACATATATGCAAGGAGACATGCACAAAACTGTTTATTGCAGCATTGTTTCTAGTAGAAAAACAACCTAAATATCTGCCTTCTATAGATTGCATAAATAACGTATCATATATGCAGATGATGGCATACTACCCAGCAATGAAAATTAATAAACAGGAGCTAAAGATGTAAACCTGGGTTAACTCCAAAAAGATGATGTTGAGTGTTAAAAGCTAGTAACAAAATGTCAAACACTGTATGATACCATTTATATAAAGTTTAAAATAAAGCAAAATTTTCAAAAGCAAATTATTTTTGACAATTTTGTGTGTAATAATAATATAAAAGCTGAATGGAAATGACAAATATAAAATTCTATCCCCTCTGAGGATAAAGATAGGACATGGGATCTGTAACTATGTTTCTAATATTTTGTTACTGAAAAAAACCCCTAAAGTAAATATGGCAGATAAAGTTGGGTGCTGGGTTTTCATTACATTATTTTCTATAGATTTCTGTATGTTTTTAACTTTTTGCAATAAGACCAATTCTCTACACTCTCACACAATAATGTCAGTGTCCCTGTTACTATTGCTGCTCCAAAAATCATTTTATTATGATCACAGATGTTGTGGGTCAAAAATACAGACAAGGCACAGCAAAGATGTCCTGTCTCGGCGCCATGATGTCTGGGATCTCAGTATGGAAGACTGGAAGGCTGGGGCTGCCCCAGTGCGTGGGGCTGGAATCCCTAGGACGTATCTTTCCTCACATGTCTGTGGCTTGGGCTTCTGCAGAGCGTGATGTTCTCAGGTTAGTCAGACTCCTGACGTGGTGGCTCAAGGTTCCAAAAGTGTGTGTCTAAAGAGAAGCACACAGAAGCTTCATGGTTTCTTCAAACCTAGTCTCAGTTTTGTAGAATCACTTAACATGGTGTCCACTTGGTGCCAACTAGTTCAGCCCAGATTTAAGGAAAAAGGACATAGATCCCTCCTCAGTTGCCTGGGGGACTGCCAAAAAATTTGGAAATATGCAAACCAGCAAAGTCCACTCTCTGGACAGTAATTATATACATTCCTCCCATGTGCAAAAGATACATCCGCTTTCCAAAACCTTCCAGAAGGCCTCATCTATTTGGCGCCAGGTTGATGTCCTGTTCCTTTCACAAACGAGGCTCCCCTAGCTGCATTTCCTTCAGTTGAGCTGCCTGAGTTGGGTTTCCCTCAATCTGAAGACCTGTGATCTAGAGACAAGCCATTGGTCTGCACACACCTGACGTAAAATGACGGGACAGACAGAGGAAAAACATTTGATACCCTTGTTCAAAAACATGGGAAAAGGGAAGGACACAGGGGTCACTGGCCCATAGCAATTCTGAAACCTGCTGGATTCAGTTGCCAGCTCCTTGACTAAAATGCAGTCTTTCTCCCTGGACCTAGTCTCTGTGGCTCTTCACTCTAGTCTCTGAGCTCTTGGTTTGGCCCTCTGATTCTCTTCTTTCTCCATAAGAAGACTGAGTATGTAGCCAAGTGGCCTTCTCAGCCTGTTTCATGCCTGTAAAATTTGGAGCTTTAAAGATCTCTCTCCTTTTGGACTTTTTGTCTCTTTTAGCTCAAGCTGGCACTGTTTCTGTGAGAAAAATTCTCTTAAATTGTCTTCAAAGACTTTGGAGGCTCACTCATTAGACAAATTTTATCAGCATAAACTCTTCACTGTCTTAGGCTCTCTGTGAGGCTTCCCTTGAGACAACTCCCTTAAGAGTCTTCAGAGCCCAATTGTTTAATGGAGAAGCTTTGCAAAGTACACCATGATGGTCCTAGAAGGCCTTTTGATTGACTGAAAAGGTCTATATTTCTTTTCCTTTATACTTCCTGTGGTGCTTACGAAGTATCATATATCAATAGTACCGTTCTGGATTTGGTCTTTCACCTGGAGACTTTTCTTAATTTGCAAATTCTGCTGGCTGAAAAGACTGATCTGGGCTTTTATAAACGTTCTCCAAATTTCATTAAAAAACTGATTGATTCCTCCTTTAGTTCATCTCTCTCATCTCTCATTTTATTATAGGCAGCTAGAAGAAGCTGGATGTTGGCAGGGTTGGTTCCTTTGGAGGGCTGTGAGGAGGCATCTATTCCATGTCTCTGCCCTAGCTTCTGGTGGTTTGCTGGTAATCTTTGATGTTCCTTAGATTGTAGACATACCACCCCCAGCTCTGTCATCATGTTCACATAGCATTCCACCTGTGTGCATGCCTGTGTCCAAATGTCCCTTTTTTGTAAGAACACTAGTCACATTGGATTAGGGGCATGCTCCACTCATATGACCTCATCTTAATGAATTACATCTGCAACAACCTTATTTCCAAAAGGTCACATTCTGAGGTATTGGGGGTTAGAACTTCAGTAAATGAATTGGCGGGGGAGAGTGCAGGGGTGCAGGGGGAATAACTTAACTCCTAGCAGAACCCTAGGTGAAATTACCAGAGGTGTGTGGATAGTGAACACAACTGGATGGAGTTTGTCTATTTAGTCCCAGCTCACTCACTCAGTGTGCAGCCAGACGTGAAAAGAGTCATCATCCGGCCTCAAGGATTCCTCCAAAGCACCTTTCATGCTCTCAATCTGGTCGACTCTGATGTTGTCTCAACCTACCTTGCTCTCTGAGACTTGTGGCTAAATCCATATCCCAGGCTCCCACACACACTTTGCTCTGGAGATCCTTTTTTGACATGTGTCTCTGGTTGTGATCCTGAACGTTGCCCCTTGGACCTGATTTAGTAGTTTGCTGTTGTTCCCAACTCAGCCATTTGAGGATAGAGATGCTCTTCTCTTCGACCTGGACCCTGGGACTCATGCCAGCCAGCACAGACCCACCAGGCAACAACAAGCAGACTCAGGACTCTGACTACCCCTGACTCACCCTTGCCATCTTCAACAGGCAGTGTAGGCCAAACAGTGGAATGTGATGGCTTGATGAGTCATTCCGAGTGAACCAGAGAGCATCCGGGTTAGAAAAGGTAGCAAGGCAGGCCAAATCCAAGCGACCACTGACCCCGTGCAAGGGGAGCAGATAATGTACACAAAGCTGCTGCAATGCTAGTTTACTTTCAAATTTCCAGAAATATAAATCTGTGATTGCACTCGGCATCTACCTCCAGTCAGGAAAGCCCTCGTAGCCAGGAAAGCCATGGGAAACTTCAACCCTGGACAAACAGCTCTTGGTCATCCTCCTATCCTCTCCGGCTCTGGCTCCAGCTCCCACTTCAGAAGTGTTCTAGGGCTGCCATCACAAAGCACCACAGACAGAGGGGGCTTAAACAGCAGACATTTATGTACTCAAAGTTCTGGAGGCTGGGAGTCCAAGATCAAGGTGTCAGCAGGGTTAGTTCCTTCTGTGGCTTCTGTCCTTGGCTTATAGATGACAGTCTTCTCCCTATGTCCTCACATGGGCCTCCCCCTGTGTGTGTCTGTGTCCTAATCTCCTCTTCTCATAAGGAGATCAGTCAGATTGGAGTAGGGCCCTCCTGATGACCTCATTTTTACTTACCCCTTTAAAAATACTGTCTCCAAATATGGTCGCATCCTAGAATGCTGGGGGTTAGGACACCAACATGAATTCAGAGGGACACAATTCAGACCATTCTCCCTCGGCTTTGAACTCCTCAAAGATGAATAATGAATCTAATTCACTGGCCTTGCACAGACTGTACTCATGGTAGATTCTCAGTAAATATTTGTTGAATTGAAACCCATCATTAAGATATTTCAAATGCTTTCTCTTTGGACAAAGTGACACTACTTCTTTTATTCTTTTCTACTGAGTTTACCTTTAACCATTTGGTTTCTCTGATCAAAATCTTACTAGTCATTACTTTGAGGGATTAGATGGCAAAGCAGCAAACTAACACAGCAAAAATCCAAAAATGTGTACTACTTTAAAGGAATATTACATAGTTAAAACACTAAATTGTAAAGAATTTTGCATAGTTTAACTTATATCTTTTTTCAATAATAATTATAACTCAGCTATAAATTGCTGTAAGACCTTTGAGAACTTTGCTCTAATGAAAATAAGAATACAAGATAATTAGCCCATCTCTGGTTCGTACAGGGTTTTTAAAAATTTTGATCTCCTAATGGGTAGGTATTTTTCCTACACTTGTAAATACTATGGGCTTAACAAAGCTTTGCTTTTGTTACCCTTACAGTTATAACTAGGATTTTGCTAGAATTATTTCCTTTCTAGACATAACAACTAGTGTAGAACCACTGCAATGCAATGTCCTACAATAGAAATAAAGTTGATTATTAAAATGTGACACTATTCCATTATTTCAAATCTACTTGCTCTGAGATCAAGCAATGCTAGATACTTACTGGAAGTCTAAGGTTTGTATAGAGGATGAAAACAAAATGAGGGATGGAAAATATGAAGGGAATTGGAAATAGGATTAAATGCAAGAATGGAGGAAAAGAGAATTAGAGAGGAGAAATAGAATAAAAGGAAAGAATGGTGAGAGGAGAGAAGAAAGAGGGAGGGAGAAGCAGATAATTGAAAAAGTATGATAAAGGTGTCAAACTGTCTCTGGCATTAGGGTCTTGATCTGTCTCCACGTGACAAAATTCACTTTACAGAATGCCCTTTGTATTAAAATTAAAACATGACACATGTCACTGTGATGCCCCATCAAAAATATTCTTTGGAGATAACAGTTTATTGGACTAGAGAATTCCACTAATCCCCTCACATCCACAAAGCATCTGGTGGAAAATAGCCTCCAAAGACAGTCCACATCTGATATTTCTATATTAGCTCCATGAAAAGAGAGTCTTTCAATTAGTGACAGGAATTACACGTGTGTTACCGCGGGTCGTGTTCACAGGATGGAAGTGATTACAATGCAGGTTACATCCCTTAAAGCTAAATGATCTGCTCTTTCTAGCTGCTGGCATCAGAAAAAATAGCAAGACGGTCCAACAGATAACCCCCGAATCATGACAAGTAATACATCTGCCTGCTGAAACATCTTTAAGAAAACTTCCTCTGAGGAAAGGGAAGACGTAGGAGGTAAAACCACATGTGCAGAGTTGCTGATATCAAAATTGTAATATTGCTCCCAGATCAAATTTCCTATTTTATCCTGTTACAGTACGAGGCAGGACAATGCTGTGAAGCCCTCTTTGTGGAACTTGAATTTCTAATGCAGTGTGGCCTGTGAACCAGACTGAAAGAAAACAGCTGGAAACCAGTACATTTCTGGTAACTGTTATTTTTGAAAACTAGTGGAAGGAATAAGACATCAAAATGGTCTTTTAAATTTTGTCTTCAGCATGACGTTTCTACCCTGGAGTGGGAAAATGTAAAACTCCAACTGACTTTGTTGATTAATGGAAATTTACAATCATACAATGTCACCCCTAGGAAGAATGGGCACCATTTTGCAGGTGGCGAAAATGGAAGCTCAGGAACCAGACAGAGGTGGCTTCCTGGTACTTACCTCTGGGGAGGTCACATGATGGGGGGGCCGGGGGGTGCTGGTTTATGGATACAAAACATGAATGCCCACCCTTCTGTGATTCCACCTCCTGACACACATTTGTGGATAGGGAAAATGGAAGAAGGCACTGGAGTTTATTTGATCTTTCTAGATCTACTCATGGAGCAGTGTGTACTGTGAGATCCTACAGGTAATTATTATGTTTCCCCTTCTTAAACAGTGCTTACTTTCCTAAATGTACTTAGAATGAGTCTACAATTCAAGCCACAAAGTCTGCAAATCTCAGACTTCAAAGAAAAAAACCTCAAACTATATTGTCTGTCATTTAAACCCTAACCCTAACGCTCACCACCACCACCAACCCCACAACCTCTCTCTCTTTTTTTCTTTAAACATAGTTCTTTTTTTTTTTAATTTATTTAATTTATTTATTTTTGGCTGCATTGGGTCTTCATTGCTGCACGCGGGCTTTTCTCTAGTTGCAGCGAGCGGGGGCTACTCTTTGTTGCGGTGCGTGGGCTTCTCATTGCTGTGGCTTCTCTTGTTGTGGAGCATGGGCTCTAGGCATGTGGACTTCAGTAGTTGTGGCATGCAGGCTCAGTAGTTGTGGCTTATGGGCTCAGTAGCTGTGGCTCACAGGCTCTAGAGCGCAGGCTCAGTAGTTGTGGCACACGGGCTTTAGTTGCTCCGCGGCATGTGGGATCTTCCCAGACCAGTGCTCAAACCCGTGTCCCCTGCATTGGCAGGCAGATTCTTAACCACTGAGCCACCAGGGAAGTCCTCCCCACAACCCCTCTTAAACGCCAAAAACCTGGAGGTTCTCTTTAAGCCTTCTCCTCAACTTTTATACCATAAACCTCCTCACTGGTGGTGGCCTGAAAAGGCACCTGCCACATCTTTGCCATGTTTTGTGTTTGCACAAAATTAAAACCATCCCATCATTCTTTAAGCAAAACGGAATCCCCAGAAGGATGTTAACTATATCCAACCTGCTAATTTGACTTACCCAGACACACCCTCAAGTCTCCATACTACAGTTTGAAAAATGCTGCTAAAAGAGAACTAGACCAAGATCCTTAACAATCAAAATTTCTCTGAATTTTCTGTAAAATTCAGGTAAATAGACATTCCTTAAGAGAGTTACATGAGACTCTGCAGAGTTTATAAATATTTCCAAGAATGGCAGTGGGTCCAGACTCATCCTGGCAAACTCACATTCTGAACCCCAGACATACAGGTCTCAGGGGTGAGGCATACTCCTCACTGCAGGAAAACAGGAGGAAGGAATTGCTTTTATTTTTATTTTATAATGTTCACTCACTCAGTAATATCTATTGAACCTCTATTATTTGCCAGGCAAAAGAGTTTCTTTTTCCAAGAAATATTACAAGCATTTTCTTATTTACTGAGAAAAAAGTCTTGCAAATGTATATGAATTTGCCGATTATTTTTATACACAACGTGAAGGCGGTATGGAAATTAAATCCATGCAGATGGACTGACGTACCCCACTTCCCCTGCACACACTCACATACACACACACATCCATTCATTATTCTTTTTTATGGGAAAAAACAGGGAGGATCAGATCCTTAACAACAGCCTGTAGATGTCAGAGATCCAGAGATATGAAAGTGGTCTCTGTTAGGAAACAGCCATGGAGCCACTTGCCCTGGGGAGAGAGGGAAAGGCGTGCGCACACCAGGGAGGTGGTAGGAAGCCCCATACCTTCCATTCCTTTGCTCTCAGAACGTGTCCCATGTGGTCTGGCATGCTGACCCTGAGTCAGTGTGGGCACTGCAGGGCTTGCTTGGGTGGGAGAGTTGGTGACACTGAGAGTCTTTGGTGCCCAGCTAAGCAAAGCAGGATAGGCCCTGTCGGAAGCCACAGCCTGCTGTGCCCAGCATTCGGGTTCAGGAAGAAATGAAGAAGCTCTGGTCATCCAGTGCCACTGTGGCTCTACTGCTTTGGCACAGTACTTGCCTCCCTACAGGGTTCCCCTTGGGGCTGGGCATGCTCACCAGAGCTTGCCTAAAGATGAGTCAGCTGAAGCTGAAGGATTTGAGTTAGGAATTAAAAAGAGCTTCCTGGTTGAAAAGGCGAAAAGACATTAAAAGTTCCGGAGTAAAGGGAATCTTCCTGCACCGTTGGTGGGAATGTAAATTGATGTAGCTACTATAGAGAACAGTATGGAGGTTCCTTAAAAAGCTAAAAACAGAGCTACCATATGATCCAGCAGTCCCACTCCTGGGCATATATCTGGAGATAACCCTAATTCGAAAAGGTACATGCACCCCAATGTCCACTGCAGCACTATTTACAATAGCCAGGACATGGAAGCAACCTTAATGTCCACCAACAGATGAATGGATAAAGAAGATGTGACACATATATACAATGGATATTACTCAGCCATAAAATAAAATGAAATAATGCCATTTGAAGCAATGTGGATGGACCTAGAGATTATCATACTAAGTGAACTCAGTCAGAAAGACAAATACCATATGATATCGCTTATATGTGGAATCTAAAATATGATACGAGTGAACTTGTTTACAAAACAGAATCACAGACTTAGAGACCAGACTTATGGTTACCAGAGGGGAAGTGGGTGAGGGATAAATTAGGAATTTGGGAGTAACATATAAATACTACTGTATATAAAATAGGTAAACAACAAAGACCTACTGTATAGCACAAGGAACTATGCTCAATATTTTGTAATAACCTATATGGGAAAAGAATCTGAAAAAGATATATATATATATATAGATAGATAGATATATACATATATGTGTGTGTCTGTGTGTGTGTGTGTAAAACAAAGAGGGCCATCAGGAGATACAAGTCCAGGGGGTTATGATTGGTTTGGACCAGCATGGCCACCAGGAGATGGAGAGAAGAGGCTGGATTTGAGATGAGCACTGATGAGCAGCTGATGGACCAGGTATGGGAAGTGAGGGGAAAAAGGAATCAGGGGTGGCCCTGGGGTCTTGATAAAGCATCAGTGTGGCTGTCAGGCCATTTATTACAACAGGGAAGACAGAGGGAAGAATAGGCTTGCTCTGCACACGTGTGGGCATGTGTATCGGGGTTGGATTGACAAACCCAAGGAGATGTCAAGTCCGAATTGTATTTTCTGACCTGAAGCTAAGGGAGAAATTTGGATTAGAGCCAAAGATGAGGGTACCTGCAGCTTATTTTTCATAGCTGAAACCTAAGGAATTGATGAAGTTGTCCAAACAGAGGCTGAGGAGTGAGAAAAGAATTGATGGGGTGGGGGGAGTTGATCAGAATAGTAAGGGAACCATATAAAGGATGGCAGAAGAATGGAAGACCCCATGTGGTGCTAAGCAGGGGCCAGAGTAGGAGGAAGAAAACCAAGAGAATAGGGTATCCTGTGGGCAAGGCAGGAGAGAGTTGAGAAGGAGAAATGATCGGGTGTGAGGACGCTGGGAAGAGGTAAGCAGGATAAGCCCAGAGGAGTGATCCTGAACTTGGTGAGAGCAGCTTCAGAGAAATATGGCGGGGAAGCTGGGCTGCACGGGGAGGGTAGTTCAAGGCCGCTTGGAAAGGGCGTTGGCTATGAAAGGGCAGAGACGGAGCCCGCTGGGGGCAGGGGTTAGAAGTGTCACCTGCACACCTGCACACAGTCAAGGAGAAGAAAGTGTGAGCCGAGGCACTGGATAAGCTTCCCTCTAAGAAGCACAGCCAGAGCTGGGCCTTGAGCGATGGCTAGGATTAAACCAGCTGGAGGAGGGGGAGAGATTTTTTCCCATGAGGAATGAGCCTGAGCAGAGGCCCAGACCTAGGCTGCACAATATGGTAGCTACAAGCCATACGGCAGTTACAGGAGGCTATTGGGCTCTTGATATGTGCCTAGTTCAAACGGAGATGCACCCAAAGTGCAAAATACACACTAAGTTTCAAAGCAAGAAGAATGTGAAAAATCTAATAATTTTATATGATTACATCTTGAAAAGATAATATATTGGATATAACAGGCTAAATAAAATAGATTCTTACAATTACTTTCATCCATATCTGTTTTGTCCGGTTTCATCGAGATACAATTGACGTACAATATTGTATACATTTCAGGTGTACAGCATAACCATTTGTCTTACATATGTCATCCTTTTTTTTTACTTTCTTTAAATGTGGCTCTTGAAAATTTTAAAATTACGGCTTGCTGCCTGTTCTATCAGCAGTGCTGGCCTAGAGATGAGACAAGAATGCAGGATGCAGGGACCACTAGGGGACAGGTGGGTGTTCCAGTGGGAAAAGAGGTGAGTTTGGATAACTTCAGTGGCGTCTAAGTGAAAGGAACTTCCAAATGCAAACAGAGAAGTGCCAGTACAGAGCTATGGAATTTCCTAAGCAGGAGAAGAACGCTGGTCTATAAGGAAATTCAAACACGGGGGAGTTTGTGTTTTCAACTTGATAGAAAACTAACCCCTTAATCACTAACCAAAGAAGGGCAAGTCATTTGTGAAGAGTGACAGGATGGGAGAGGAAAAGCCAGTGGTCCCACGAAACCTCCTTCCTCTGTTTCCTGTCCCTCCAAGCATCTCAGTCAGCAGACAATCCATCCAAAGCATATGGTCCCGACGTCAGAAGCCAGAGCTTGGCTTTGAACTGTGAGTGCACTGGAAGGGAAAGGGGTGCTCAGTCTGTTGGTCCCACCTGTGCACGTACCTTGCCCTGTGTGAGGTGTCTTATCTCCCTGAGAGCATGGACTTGGGAGGCAAGCAGCCTGGGGGGAAACCTCATCTGCCCCTCTCACCTGCTGTGGCTTCTCTGGGCTCAGTTTTCTCTTTTGTTCAAGGGCTTGGATATTGTACCTGCTGCATGTAGGGTGGTAGCGAATTCTAATAAGGTCATGTACATATGTAAAGTACAAAGCAGGAGCCGGGAACACTATGAATTCTGGTTAATACTGGTTATTGTTGACGTTTAATCCCTTTAACAGCTCCGCACAGTGGGGATTAGGACTCCCCATTTCATAGATGAAGGTGCTGGACAAGAGCTATATCCAGAGAATCTGGGTTGAAGTCTTCTCTCCACACCACCTTGGACTGATCACGGGTTAATGGGAAATTTAGCCAGTGCTAACAAACTTGCCATCCACATTTCCTGGAAGCTATTAGAATTTGCACAAGTTGGAAGACACTCAAGACTTCATTGAATACTCTGAACTTTCAACAGAGACCCCATGGCAAGCAAGACCATGCCATAAGAGCAGGATAATCTAGCCCCAGAGAAAAATTATTTTAGGCCCATCCAAACAAAACTTTAAAAATACTCCTTAATAGCATGAAGCTTGTTTGAGAATAAATTAACCTTTCAGAACAAAAACTGACATGCAGTTAAGGAAGAAAAAAAACCCAAACAACTAAACACCAAACAACACAGCATTTATGATGCCCAGAACATAACAACAAAATACAGATAAATGTTCAAAATAACCAGGAAAAAAATCTGATAATGAAAATTATCTTGAAATGCCAGAGGTGATGGAATTAATAGACACACACTTTAAAAACGCTATCAAAAATATGGTCAGGAATTTAGATAAAAACATGAATATAATGAAGAAACAAATAAGGACTTTCAATAGAGAAATAGGACCTATAAAACTGGAAATTTTAGGAGTAAATAATATGTTATTTAAAATTAAAAAATTACTTCATGGGCCTAACAGCTGAGTAGACACAGAAAGGAAGAGTGAATTTGAATTCAGGGCTAAGGAAATTATCCAAACTAAAGCACAGAGTGGGAAAAAAATGCTGGAGAAAAAAATAACGAGTGCCTCACTAATCTGTAAGATAATGGCAATCAGGTTAAAATATACATAACTACAGGGCTTCCCTGGTGGCTCAGTGGTTGAGAGTCCGCCTGCCGATGCAGGGGATGCTGGTTCGTGCCCCGGTCCAGGAAGATCCCACATGCCGCGGAGCGGCTGGGCCCGTGAGCCATGGCCGCTGAGCCTGCGCGTCCAGAGCCTGTGCTCCGCAACGGGAGAGGCCACAACAGTGAAAGGCCCGCATACCACACACACACACACACACAAAAATATATATATATATATGTATATATACATAATTACAGTACAGAAGTAGAGGAGAGAGATGTGGGAGAGAAAAACTATTTGAAAACATAATAATTATATATTTCCCAATTTTGATGAAATATTCAAGATCAAAAAAACTCAAGTAAAATAAGCTTAAATAAAACCACACTAAAGTACATCATAACCAAACTACTGAAAACCAATAATAAAAATAAAGTATTAAAAGCAACCAGAGGACAAAAGGGCACATTACACATATTTGAGAAACAGTAAGAATGATTCCTGACTTTTCGTCAGAAACAGGACAAGTCAGAAGACAATGGAATGAGATATTTCCATTGTAAGAAAAGGTATTTGCATTGCCAACCTAGAAGTCCAGCAAAAACATTCTTCAAAAATGAAGGTAGGGACTTCCCTGGTGGTCCAGTGGCTGGGACTCTGAGTTCCCAGTGCAGGGGGCCTGGGTTTGATTCCTGGTGGGGGAACTAGATCCCACATACATGTCACAACTAAGACCTGGTGAAGCCAAATAAATAAATAGACAAAATATTTTTTTTAAATGAAGGTAACTAGACAAAAATGTAATAGATGCACTTCTTTCTACTCTTCCTCCTAAGTTATGGTAAAAAAAAAACCCTGAATATTATATATAAAACAAATATAAAAAGACTATGGAAGATGGAGAGAAGAAAACAGATCCAAAGAATTACATGTGGTGAGTTCTTGGATTTTCTTTTAGCCTTTTATATCCCAGTCTGGGTGCTGGGGAAATAGGTAATGGGGAAGTAGAAAATAAAAAACACTAAACAAGAAAAGACAAAAAGAGCCCGAAGAAAAGACTTCTCTCTCTAGTCAAAGGACCAAGAAAGGGAGAAACATGCAAGAAAGAAAACTTTTAGACAAAACTCCTTAGACTAGTCTCCTACCCCTGCTGGTGTGGTCTCAGAGCCATTGAGTGGGGAGCTGGTAGTTTCACTCCTACCTGGCAGTAATGATACATCACATGGTATCAGTAGAGATCGTGTGAGGATCCTGGACCCTCATTTAGTAGCTCCATCCTCACCATCCCTACCTGGACTAGTGTCAGAGGAGGCCAGATGGGAAACCAGGCCTTTCACAACCACCCAGAACAATTACTGAACAACCAACTTTACCTGATTGATATTTAAGAAACACTACATCCAGCAACTGTAGAAAACACATTCTTTTCAAGTGCACATGGACCAAACACCAAGACAGACCATATGTTGGGCCATAAAACCAGTCTGAACAAACCTAAAAGGATTGAAACTAGGCAGAATATATTTTTCAACCAGAAGGAAATTAAATAAAAAGTCATTAACAATAAGCAGCCCAGAAAATCCTCAGATGTTTGAAAATTAAACAACACACTTCTAAATAACTAATGTCAAAGAAAAAAATTACAAGGGAATTAGAAAATATTTCGAACTTAACAAAGATATCACATATCAGAATTTGCCGGGTGCAGCTAGAGGGAAGTTTATAGCTCTAAATGCTTGTATTAGAAAGAGGAAAGACTTAAAATAAAAGCTTTAAAAATCTATCTTTAGAGGCAAGGAGAAGAGCAAATTAAACCAAGGTAAGGGAAAAAAAGGAAATTTGAAACAGAAGAAATCAATGAAATAGAAAACACAGATAAAAAAGTAACAAGTTTGTTCTCTGAAATTATTAATAAAGTGACTGATAACTTCTTAGCTAGAATGGACAAGAAAAAAGAAATAAAAGAATATCAGAATGAAGGAGGGGAAATCACTACAGATCTCACAGATATTGTAAACAACTCTGTGATATAAATTTTAAAAAGTAAAAAATAGAAAATCTGAGTAGCCCTATACCTATTCAAGAAATTAAACTTATAGTTTAAAGTCTTCCCACAAAGAAGATTCTAGGTCCAGATGAACTCACTAAGGAATTCCATCAATCATTTTTTTTTTTTTTTTTTTGTGGCACGCGGGCCTCTCACTGTTGTGCCCTCTCCCGTTGCAGAGCACAGGCTCCGGACGCGCAGGCTTAGCAGCCATGGCTCACGGGCCCAGCTGCTCTGCGGCTAAACTTATAGTTTAAAGTCTTCCCACAAAGAAGATTCTAGGTCCAGATGAACTCACTAAGGAATTCCATCAATCATTTTTTTTTTTTTTTTTTTGTGGCACGCGGGCCTCTCACTGTTGTGCCCTCTCCCGTTGCAGAGCACAGGCTCCGGACGCGCAGGCTTAGCAGCCATGGCTCACGGGCCCAGCTGCTCTGCGGCATGTGGGATCTTCCCGGACCGGGGCGCGAACCCGCGTTCCCCGCATCAGCGGGCGGACTCCCAACCACTGCACCACCAGGGAAGCCCCCATCAATCATTTTTTAAATTCTATTAATCATTTAAGGAAGAAATAATAATATCAAAATAATTTCCCCAATAAATCTATATATCAAATCATTTTAAGTCAAATTCCAGCAGTCTGTTTTGCAGAAACTGACAAGCTTCTTTTAAAATTTATGTACATGAAAAGGACTTCAAATAGAATAAACAATCTTGAAAAAGAGGAAGAAAATTGAAGTACTTATACTACCTGTTTTGAAGACATAAATTTATGTTAATGAGGTAAATGTTTTAATGGCATGAAATTGGGTAAATGGTATCTATCTGAAATAGATACACATTTATACAGTCAATTGATTTTAGGGCAAGCTACCAAAACAGTTCCATGGGGAAAGGATTTTCAGCAAATGATTCTGAAGCAACTGGTCATCTCTTTGAAAGAAAAAAATCTCAACTCATACCTCGCTCCATATAGATGTTAATTTATAATGGATCGCTGACTTAAACATAAAAGCTAAAACTATAAAGCTTTAGAAAATACATATTAGAAAATCTTCACAACATGAGGATAAGAAAAGATTTCTTAGATTTCAGAAAGAAGAAACTACTGAAAATGAGTTTATCAAATTAAATAATTTTACTCATGAACGTTTATCAGTAACATTTACTAAAAAATGAATAAGCAAGCCATAGATCAGGAGATAATGTTCACCATACATCTATCTGACAAAGGGCTTGCATCCAGAATACGTTAATTACTCCTGTGACTCAATCATAAAAAGACAAACACTCGATTTCAAATTTTTTTCAAAAGCCTTTAAAAATCAATTCACAAAGACAGATATACCAGTGGCTACTATAAATATGAAAAAACGGCTCAACATCATCTTTCAACAGGAAAATGCAAATTAAAACCACCGTAAAATATCACTGGCCACCCCTTAGATCTGCTAAACAACCACTAAATGTTGGCCGAGGCATGCAACAGCTAGAAGTTTCATGATTTGTTGGTGGAAAAGTGAAGCACTTTGACCACTATGGAAACTGTTCTGCAATTTCCCTAAAGTTGTGTATACTTACCTTATGATTCATCTATTCCACTTCTAGGTATCTACCTAAGATAAATGAACACATGTATTCATGTGTTGCATACCTATGATTTTCGTAATGTATATGTATTCATACCATATGTAAGTCATAAGTAATAAGAACATACCATATGTCATAAGTAACAAGAACTGACTGGTTAGTTATGGTAGTTCTGTTCTATAAAGCCACTATGAACACTGAATTAGCAAATACTGAACTGTTACTCCCAGGGAGGATAAAGGGTTAGGTCCCTGAGAGCCTCTGGTTACAACATTTGCATCAATCTATCAACACATAACCTTGTTTTACGTGTGTTTCTGTCTAAAGGCACCTTAGTTAATATATATGGTTGATCTGTTAGCATTGAACTCGTGGCCAACAGCACTGTAACCCATGAAACAAGCTCCTCTAACACACGGACTTTCTCCATAGGGCACATCGCAGCCTTCTCGCACTGCGCAACACTAGACATCACTTCAACGCTATGCTCGGGGGCTCTTTTAAACAACAAAATCACAACTGCAAAGCACAAAGGGAAAAATTACACGTAGGACACTTGCAGCGTGAGAGCTGAAGCACGAAGGTGAGCATTGCTTTGTTCTGTCCCAGCTGTGAACGTGCACGTTAGATCAACTCACATTTTTGGCTGCTCTGCCCATGTCGATGAAGGACCACGAAAGCACCACAAGAACTGCAGTATTTGGGGGTTACGAATAAATTTTGTACAGTAGACAAGTTCACAAATACGGAATCCATGGAAAAGGAGGAGCAGGTATAGTGATTCTATATATGTAGTGTTCTAGGACAGGCAAAGGTGTAGCTATAATTAAAATGTACTGGAGTGAGAAAATAGAAGTAAGTTATCGGAACATTATATGCACCTCCTTTGTGTACAGAATTGTTAAAAGGAGGGGGAGTTATTAGTAATCTGGGGGAAAGGTATCAGTAGATTCTCACTACACCGTACTATTCATACACTACAGAACAAGAGGCAGTTTCTGGTAAAAGATTATTTTTAAATAAGATTTAAACAGAGAGGTGCACAAGTCATCAGTGTGCAGTCATTAACCTCTACTTAAAGGTAACCTATATTCCAACTTCTAATACCGTAGATTAGGTTTGACTACTTTTGAACTCTACATACATGGAATCATATGGTGTATGTTATTTTGTGAATGACTTATTTCAGTCAACATTATGTTTGCGAAATTCCTCCACCTCATTGGCTATAGGAGTAATTCATTCATTTCCATGGCTGTAAAGCATTCATTCTACTATTTGCAGTTTTGATGTATTAAAATAATGCTGCTATAAACATTGTCAGACATGCCTTTTGGTGCAGGTATGCGTTCATTTCTGCTGGTATACATCTAAGGTAGAATTGCTGGTTTATAGGAATATATACGATCTTAGGTATATTCACCAAACAGGAGATCAGAGTCTCCACTGTTACATATTGTGTACTTGGTATTTCTGTCACCTTTTTTAGCTGTTCAAGGATGGGAGGTGGGGAGGGAATCAGAGGTGTTGTAATACCTTGTGTTTTTATTTTCTATTTCCTCAGTTAATAATGATGTTGAGGCACTTGGTATCATCTTTTACGAAATATCCATTGAACTTTTTGGCCCATTTTTTAATTGGTTGTCTCTCTTTTTCTTAATGATTTTTAGGAGTTTTAAAAAATATTCTGGGTTGAGTCCTTTGTCAGTTACTTATATTGTAAATATCTTCTTTCAGTAGATTTCCCTTTTCACTCTCTTATTCGTATCTTTTGATCAACAAATGTTCTAAATTTTAATGAGGTCCAAGTTATCAGTCTTTCATGCTGTTTTTGTATGTGTGTCCTTTTAAGAAAGTCTTTGCTTTTCGGGGTCATGAAGCTATTCTCCTATGTTGTCTTCTAGAAATGTACTGTTTTACCTTCCACATTTAGATGTACAGTCCACCTGGAATTTAATTTTGTGTGTGGTGTGAGGTTGGATTTGTTTTTTTTTTTTTTTAATGCAGATATTCATTTAACATTTCCCCTGACACATATACACATTTATTGAAAAGACCAACCTTTCCCCTTACGTTGCAGGTGCATCTTTGTCATAAATCAAGTGTCCAGGTTTGCTGCGATTGACTCAGTCTATCTGTTTAGAGTTGAAGATTTAACCAACAAGCTGGGTTTTTTGTTGTTGTTTCTTATTTTTTAGAAAATTGCAAATAAAAAGTTTAATTTCAGAAACTGAGTTCACCATTTATAAATACACTAAAACATAGTCAATGCAAATTCAGATGAATAATAGGTACAGTATTTTAACAAAACGACAACTTTTCTGAAAGGTCACAGGCAAATCAGTGACTTGTTTCACCCAGAATATTTAAATGAGTTTAGTGGATTATTATTAGATGCCATTTGCTCAGGTTCTATTTATGTTTACATTTGAATGAAAATTTTGTCAAAGGTTGAATGTTCCAAAGTCCTAGCGGTGTCCAGTATTTCTGTTTCCCTGAAATATAAATTAATCACCTGGTTGGGAAAAAGAATCACTAAAGAAGGAATACTTTTGTTGATGGGGGTAATAAAATGAGGGGTGGGGGAGAGGAGAATAATTTGGAACTTAAGAATTGTAAACCTCTAGATACAGTTAGAATAATAACTTTATAAAAATGTAACTTTGAACTTTCAAGTTATTTAGGATTGGAAGTGACTTTTTGTGCCTGCTATATATGGTCAATAAATGTTTCATTCCCAGAGAGCTAAAAAGTATTTTGAAATCCCTATTTATACCACACACTTGAGATCCAGCCATTGGTACTTATTTAGCATCTAACATGATCACTTTTATTTCTTTCCTTCCCAACTGGTCATGCTGTTGACTCGCTTAATTCCAATTACTATCTTGCTAAGGCTGAAGATTTGATACTTCGGGCCCATCTAAATGTTCTTTGTATCAATTCAATTAATCTTCTTATCATTGGAACACCCCTACTTTTTTGTGTTCATTTCCTCCTCATTTTATAAATAAAAAATGCAAGATAAATAAATAACTAAATAATTGCATGAGCCAAGACCAAGGAACAAAGACGGCAAAGTTGCCCAAATGGAGCCATGGATGGGCAGATACCATGCTCACAACACCACACCTGGAGAGGTCCCATTTTCTGCCCGTGTGACCTGGGACAGAGGGGGAGATTGGTGAGAAGTTGACTGTGCGATATTTGAAGCCCCTTTGTAATTACAAGCTGCTCCTGAAACATTTCCATCTTCATTTGGAGTACATACAAATAGGAGAGGCATGGGAAGCCAAAACATCACGCCCAGGTTAAAAAAGAAATAATCAGTAGGAAGGAATATCTTGAGATGAAGAGGTAGGGCAAAGAATGGGCTGGTAAACCGATCTTAAGGTTCCCTGGAGGAAGGGGGCTTTTAGCTCTAATTTAAAAGTTGGGAAGATTTTGGTTTTAGCAAACCATGTCTATATAGTTGTACACAGATACAGGTACATATGAATAAAAGTTTGTGTATACGTTTACGTGTGTGTGTATATATGACAGAGAGAGAATGAAACTATTTAGTTCCTTTATAGCTTCTTTTTTTGGACTATACTTGCTAGTATGTAAATAATAGTAAGGTTGTACCTGTAGGGTACCATCTTTTTTATTTTTAATTGAAGTATAGTTGATTTACAATGCTGTGTTATTTCAGGTCTACAGCAAAGTGATTCAGTTTTATATATATATATGTATATGTATATATATATATATATATATATATTCTTTTTCAAATTCTTTCCCATTATAGGTTATTACAAGATATGAATATAGTTTCCTGTGCTATACAGCAGGTCCCTGTTGTTTATCTATTTTATATATAGTAATGTGTGTGTGTCAATCTCAAACTTCTAATTTATCCCTCTGACCCCTTTCCCCTTTGGTAACCATAAGTTTGTTTTCAATGTCTGTGACTCTATTTCTATTTTGTAAATAAGGTCCTTTGTATCATTGTTTTAGATCCCACGTGTAAGTAATATATGATATTTGTCTTTCTTTGCCTGATTTACCTAGTATGATAATCTCTAGGCCCATCCATGTTGCTGCAAATGGCATTATTTCATTCTTTTTTCTCCATAGCTTCTTTATAAGTCTGTGTACCAAAACATTAACGATATCCCTGAATAATAGGAATTCAGGAATGGAGTCTTTTTTCTGAATTTTCTAACTTATGTACAATGAACACCTAATACTTTAATAAGAAGAATATATAAATTGAATTTAAAACTATTGAATGGAAAAATACATCCTCAGGGGGTGTTGTATTTTCCAGTAGGAAGACTGTGTTAGGAGTGAAGAGACTTTCTCTTTGTTGGTAGAGACCCCAGAGGGATCTCTCTGGGGAAGAGAGATCTCTACAGGGAAAAGTCTCTCCGTGGAAAAGCTTGGCTATCACAAAGTCCCAAGAGCCCCATGTCGGCACATCATTTAATTTTTTTCATTTTGAATCAGATTATATCTGGCTCTAAGCCTTCGATTTGTCAACTTTGGTAAAAAATTCAATCTCGGCCATTTTCAGGGACCCTCCCTTCTTTCACCTTCTTGGGGTTTTATAAAAGCCTCATGGCTAATGCAGCCCACGACATTGCAGAAGGCCTTCTGGGTTTCAGTCTTTGGAGACTGCACCGCAGGACTCTGGCTACTGGCCAACGTGGGGCTGGAAGGGAGATGCCTGTTAGTCCCCTCTTCCTGCCATCAGACCCTCCCATGGGGACCTTTGCTGTCTCCTGCTATCTACAGCGACCATCCACTCACCTGGAAGATCTCCAACTTGGGAGATCTCCCAGTGTTTCCAAGAGAAGCCAGAAATCTATGGGAAATTTATGGGAAAATCTCCTCAACATTCTAAGGTTGGCAACAAAGTAATAAGGTTGGCAACAAAGTAAACTTTTTATGTGCATTATAGCTGTCCACTTGCCCAAGGGGTGGATTGGCCAGAACCCAGATCCCAGTGGCCTAGCAATCTCTCCTATGAGGGTGCAGTAAGCAGTTCAATGTTCTCTCTCTCTCTCTCTTTTTTTTTTTTTTGCGGTATGCGGGCCTCTCACTGTTGTGGCCTCTCCCGTTGCAGAGCACAGGCTCCGGACGCGCAGGCTCAGCGGCCATGGCTCACGGGCCCAGCTGCTCCGCAGCATGTGGGATCCTCCTGGACTGGGGCACGAACCCGTGTCCCCTGCATCGGCAGGCAGACTCTCAACCACTGCGCCAACAAGGAAGCCCCAATGTTCTCTCTTTTTTGCTGGTAAGTCAAAAGATCAAAAATGACAGCCCTAAAAAGGAACGAAACTGAGTTATTTGTAGTGAGGTGGATGGACCTAGAGACTGTCATACAGAGTGAAGTAATTCAGAAAGAGAAAAGCAAATACTGTGTGTTAACACATATATATGGAATCGAAAAAAAAGAAAATTGTCAGAAGAACCTAGGGGCAAGACGGGAATAAAGATGCAGACCTACTAGAGAATGGACTTGAGGACGCGGGGAGGGGGAAGGGTAAGCTGGGACCAAGTGAGAGAGTGGCATGGACATATATACACTACCAAACGTAAGGTAGATAGCTAGTGGGAAGCAGCCGCATAGCACAGGGAGATCAGCTCGGTGCTTTGTGACCACCTAGAGGGGTGGGATAGGGAGAGTGGGAGGGAGGGAGACGCAAGAGGGAAGAGATATGGGAACATATGTATATGTATAACTGATTCACTTTGTTATAAAGCAGAAACCGACACACCATTGTACAGCAATTATACTCTAATAAAGATGTTAAAAAAAAAAGAAAAATGACAGCCCTACTATTAATTTTTCTGTAACTCACCCTGCCATAAAAGGGAATGTAGGAGCTGGTCGTGTATGTTTGAGGTGCCAGGGAACACCAATATTATTATCTCTAAAATGGGACTCATAAAGCCCTTGCCTGCCAGACTTTAGAAGGTTGCTGTGAAGATCAAATGAGTTAAGAGATGCTAAAGAGCTCTCCATACGTAAACACAGTGCACACGTTGGGGTAGTGCCTGGTGGAAGAAGAGAACAGACAGGGGCTGGAAACAGCTGGTGGGTGCTTTCCTGGCCGGGCTGCAAGCGCTGTCGTGGTCAGAGTCTCTCTTATTGTCTTCATATTTAACATAACTGCTTGTGACACTGCATACCAGCAGCCCACATACTGGGCAGGAAAAGGACAGTCCCCCTACCATGTCAAGTAGCTCTGGAAGAGCTGAAAGAGTTTCGAAGGATTGCACATTAATGGACGTAGATCACGGGTTGCGTTACCCAGAAAGAACAAAACAGCGATCCCCTGCAGCATCGTTCTTTACGGATGAGGACATGATCATGGCTAATATCCTTGTCTCACTATGGGAAGGTCAGCCAGCCAGGGTGTATCTGTTCCAGGGCATGGAGAGGGGTGACCTCATATCCATCACCTAACCCTCTGGTCCTTGGACAGGTAAATGGAATGGAACTGTAGCAACTAGGAAAAGAGGTTCTGAGTATCATAAACACAGACACTTTGTGTTTTCCAACTCTTCCTTCTTGCTCTGCTAGCATTATTTATTCATGATAACCCGTAATTAGATTGTGTCTTTCAGGGCCGGCTCAACAGATGAGGAAAATGTGACTGGGTATGGGAGTGTGAGTGTGTGTGTGTGTGTGTGTGTGTGTGTAAATGTGCATGAAATATGAATGGGGGTCTGTAAAAGCTTCACAAATCACACCACGAATATTTTATATGTTTTACAAAGCTTTAAAATTTTCAAAGCACTTTCTTCTGGGTTCTTGCATAAATGATGTATCTTGATGAACATCAGAAGTCTGTGAGAATGGACTGGGAGACACAGGTATCTGAGGTCTAGTTCACAACCACTGGCAAAAGGAGTCAAGTCTCTCCTGAAATGGCCATCAGACCTGAGGGTTCTGTCCTCCCCATGCCGCATCTGCCACCAATTCATTGCAACCTATACCTTCCCGCTCTCTGGGAAGGGCTGCTAGGGACAGGACAGTATTTCAGAGGGTGCAGGGGGAGCAGGGCCATCTGGAAGAGGCCGCTGACATCAGAAGAGGCACAAAGAGGGACGCATGGAACAAGTGCCCAGGCGGTGCCGGCAGCAGGGCCCTCCCCGGCCTCCTGCAAGAAACGATGTGAATGGTACTGGTTGGAAATATACCAATTGTGTACAAACATGCTTCATGCAAACCAGGTCAGCTGGAGCCCATTTACACCCTCCTCTTCGCCTCATCCCCTTCCACAAACATGCCCAGACTCACTCACAGATACACACATGCAAACACTTTCAGGCCCGGTGTCCTCCCAAAGATTCACCTGGTGTGGACAGCTGGCTAGCTCTCAGGAGGGAGAGTCAGAATAGAACCGAGCAGATGCTAGCCACAGGAAAACGCTGAAGGAGAAACACAGAAGGGCATGCTGAGCCGGAGAGGGAGGATGAAGATGCTTTAGAAACCGCAGTAGCAATCACGAGGTGGTACCTGAATCCGGGTTACACACCAGCTCCTAGCCAGAGACCTGAGGGCTTTACTAGCCCTGGAGAGGGGCTGTCACTTCCATTTTGGCCGAGGAAATGCATAAGGGAGAAGAACCAGATGCACCTGACCAAGGGCAATGAGCCATTCTGATGGGGAAAGCGCCCAGGGTCCTTGCTTTGCGCCCTCTCCATTAGATTGGTTCAAATAGCTGGGAGTCCAACCTGCGCGGTAACCCCAAACATCCCTACCCTGGACACCCCCAGTGACTGAAGATTGTAGGCCTTTCTCTCCCATTTATCATGAATCCCATGCCACAGGAAGGGAGGTCTCTAGTCAAGGGCTCTATCTTCAGCCCCACCCTGCTAAACATTTCTAACAATTTTTGTAAAACCAAAGACCAACCCGATTACCAAATTTGCAGCTGCCCAAAGCTTGGGGAGAGGGCTCTTTTCTTGGATGACAGAATTGCACTGTGAAAAAGTTTTTTTTTTTAAGCTGGAATGATGGACCCTAAAACTAACATCATAAAATTTAAAAGGAATCAATGTGAAGTTCTTAAGTCAGGTTCAGAATGTCAGCCTCACTGGTACATGACAGAAGACACTAATGATAGCAATCTCTATGACAAAGGCCTTGAGTGGAAATTAGCACAACATTGTAAATCAAATATACTGCAGTAAAAAAAAAAAAAAAAGGACGTTGAGTGTTTAGTTGGCTCCAGTGTTTATAGAAGAACTTCCAAGAAAGCTAATTCAACCAGTCAAGTTCATGGGTGTATATGGTGACGTAGTCACAGAAAAGCATTACCGTAGGTGACATTAGAGGTCATTGACCCACCTTCTTCATTACATGAAGTCTTTAGAGGTTACATAGACTGGTAGGTAGAAGGGACATGAGATGGGTTCCATCTTGGGTACCAACTCTAATTGATGGGGAGTCACTGCTTGGAGAGCTGATTTTGAGAAGGATGCTGACTCCTTGCCTGATGGTGCCCCGCACTGCACCCCTACCCCCAAGCCCCACGGAGCTCACCACTCCAGTGCACACTGCATCGTGTCCTGCTGCAAGCACCTGCAGTCTCTCCCCGGGAACTTCCTGCCAGCCTGCTGCTGGAGCCCGTGAATTAAATCCCTCTGATGGACGAGAGCTGGAGGACAAGTATCCTTAACTTCTGCACCCCTTGGAAGGCAATATTCAGAGGTGTGCTTGATGCTCTCCCAGAATTGGCTCAATAACCTGCCCAGAGTGTATCCTTGACTGGCGTTCTTCCTTGTCTGTCTCACTTCCACACACCCTACAGGGGCTTCCTGGAATCAGCTCCCCAGTAAACCACTTGTACTCAAATCCTCTCTCAGGATCTGCTTCTGAGGGTGCTGACCTAAGTCGGCTACATAGTTGCCATCCCAGCAGAACGAAGGAAATAGTGATCACCCAAGAGCTAGTCAGGTGAATCCGTAGTGTGTTGAGAACCAGATCATTGTCGGACCAGGATAACCCTAAGGACGGAGAGCAGGACCGCGAAGGGGTCAGCGGCTCTCAGGCCACAGGGCAGGGCTCAGATGCAAAAGGGCATTGTGTCTGGAAAATAGAGAGGGGGGATTTTCAATGAGATGGAGGTAGTTTAGCCCCGGCTTTGGTTCCACCATCCTTGGTATACAGGTCAGATCTGCCACCTACTAGATGTGTGGTCTTGGATAAGTTTTTTAATTTTTTTAAACTTCTCTAAACCTCTATCCATGATAGAGGAATTAATAACATCTACGTCTTCAGGTGACTTTGTGAATTAAATGTGATAAATGCATGACCCAAAGTAAGCACAAAATTAGCACTAGTTATATATCAGAGAAATAAGACATCTCTTTCTGGCTCTTGAATATGCTACCAGAGCAGTGTTTTCATATGACGGGCAGTCAGAATCAGGTGTGATCATCGTATTTAAATGACACTAGTAGTGTCGTGTCGTCTGGCTTCCTTATGACTGTCCAGGATGGATGACCTCTATTGGCCAAGATCTATCTGCTCCTCTGCCTGTCTCCAGCCCCTTCTGCCAGGTTTCTTCCTTACGTCCCATCCAAGGCCCTTGACTGTTTAAAACCCCCAGGGCCTTCTTTGTTTTCTCTCCTTCTAAGCATGTCCCCTGCCAGGCCGATCTCAAGAGACTATTTGGTGCCATCTGGAAACAACACACCCAGCCTCCCGGCACTGCACTCCAGAGATGCGTTTGCAGGGAACCTCTAGGCAAGTTGTCGGCAGCACGCTTTCAGGGGAACATATGGAAAAGGGAAGCCACCCACAGGGATCCTGGAGCTGGAAGGGGACCTCCTTTCTGCACTGACCTGGGCCGTGAACAAAAGTTTTGTGCGGGGCCCTGAACAAAACCAGTGTCAGTCCCCAGCCGGGAGCGGAATCCAGCCCTCCAGGACTGAGCCCCTCCGACTGGCTGGACCATAATAGCAACAAGAGGTTGCTTCCCTTCCTTACCCTCCGTGAAGCCTACCTTCCTTGCCTCTCCACATCCCACACTGTATCCTTAGACTCTTCAGAGGGAGTACACACACACAGAACTGGTACTTTATTAAAATACCTGAAACATGGGAAAAAGGTCACACACAAAGCACTCCCAATCATATCAGAATTAACAAAGGATTATTCGTATGTTAATTATTCATATGTCCACCCATTACATATTTAAGTCACTACTCATAAAAATATACCATATTGGAAAATGATTTGAGTTAGAATTAGAATTCTAATAATTAGAATTTCCAGTTCACGGGTTTCCGCACAAGCTCATGGTACTGGATAAAACACAGCCAACTGTAAACTAAAGGCCCTACTTACAATGATCATTTTATTCTGCGAGGATTGATTGATCGTCTTCATGCTGTTTGAGGTGCTGGAGATCCAACCGTGAATGAGAAAGATAAAGTCCTTGCCCCTAGGGAGAGAGTCTTTCAAACATGAAATACCGCCCAGGGTGGGGTGCAATTACCTAACGATGTGGGGTGGAGCTTTCAAAGTTGGAGCGCCCGGGTCCACAGAAGTCTAGACCCGCCAATGCCCACTGCTGCCTTGACCGCCTTGTACATTGTTAATTCATAGCTACAGAATATAATGAAGTAGGAAGGGAATGTCTCGTGGTGCGGAGATGTGTTTCTTTTCACACGAGGCCGCCTAGAGAAAAGAGTATAGACCATCAAGCCACAATTCCCTGGGCCCCAAGGTTATATTTTTAATAATTTTTATATCTCTAGCACTTAGCACATCATAAGAGCTCAATAAATGGTTGTTAAACTGAAAAACCTAAAAGATAAGGCTGGTATTACAGCTAATCTTTTTTATCCTTAGGACTTTACGGTTGAATGTGGTTTAATTTACTGGTCCGCACACATCCCGTGATTGTGATTACACAGGAGCTATTCCCACACACAGTGAGGCATTTCTCACTTCTGTAGCTTAATTAGTCCTCATTTTACCCTTTTAAAACTTAGGTTTAATTGCAAGAGAAGCAGAATCTACTGTGAAAAATATCAACAAAAAAAGAAAAGAAAAAATGTTATTTTTCCTGCCACCCAGTAATAACCAGTATTAACATTTTGGTGAATCTACTTCTATACCTTTTGTGATGTGTAACTCGAGGATCAAAAAGTCCCTGACCCAGGCTAAAGGGGATAAAGATATATAGAGATATATAGATATAGATGAGATGGACATAGATATATAGAGATATCTCCCTTACCAGGAATAAGGGATTCTGTATCTTTATGCTGGTTATTCAAGCATTAATCCAGCCCAAGGTCATCGCAAAGTTTAGCCCTATCTTTGTGTGGCCCCAGCGTTAACACCTGGAGGGAGATGGCTCGGTTGTTAGAAAAGGCATCACGTTGGATCCTGTTGCTTGTGCACCAGGAGAGCTTCGGCAGAGTCAGTGCAGGAGGCTGAACAAGGTAGAGCTACGTGCCTTAGAACATCATCTCCGGTGTGGGCAAGGCAACTTTTGGAGATTATGTTGCATTGAAGAAATCGTGTCTCTTCCTTTCTGTGGATTTAAATCCTGGACTCTGAGATGCAAGCCTGTACGTTTCGTCCAGCAGATGGCCCCTGGAGGGTCCCAGGAAGAATGTGGTGTGTGTCTACCTCACAGCAGATGACAGACCTCATCGGGAGGCAGTGCTGGACTTGAGGTGACAAAACCCAAGTGTTTTCTCAAAAGTCTTGCCATCTCTACTCACCTCCCAGGGTAGTAGCTTCCCTGACTAGTTCAGAATTTGGGAGTAGAGTCTGTTATTGCCCTGATGGTAGAAGACGGTAGGATTCGAATCCTGTGAGAAGGTAGTGGGATTTTTCCAAAAGAAGGATGTAGCTTGCATCACTTAAGATAGAGGTCAGTGGATCTCCTTCCAAGAAGAGAGAGGGCAGATTTCAATACAGGGGGCAACCCCATAAAAATGTTATTTAGCATCCAGGATCACTTTTAGCTCTCAGCCCCATTCGTTACGCCTAACCCTACATTTACACCTGTGCAGACTTGCACAGGTGAAGTCATAGGACCTGGTGAAGGGCGGTAAAGGAAAATGTGTCCACCCTCATCTCCACTCCCAGAACGCTGGTGACATTGAGTCTTTCTATCCAAGAACATGGGATGCCTTTCCATTTGTTCAATTCTACCTTCCTGTCTTTCAGGAGTGTTTCCAAGTTTTCTTCACATTTTAAGATATACCTAAGCATTTTATATGCCTCATCATTATTGTAGATGAAATCTTTGATGTCATCTTCTAATTGGTGACCTACTCTTTTCAGCTCTATTCTATTCTATGTCTCTGTGTAGAGACTATTAGATGTATGTACGTTAAATTGTTGGCTAATATTTCAAAACCAACGCAAAATAGTAGTGACTTTACTGCTCCTCACTTGAGCAGGAATGTCAGTGTTTCTTCATCAAATAAGTTGCTAGGCTGGGGGCTGAGATAGATATTGAGATACTTGTATACTTTTTATGTTTAGGAAATATATTTTTTTTCACGGTTTTTATTCATAAATGGGTGTAATTATCCTTGTGTTCCTGGAATTAATCCCACTTGGTCGTAATGCACTACTACATATCCTTGGAACTATTCTATCATTATATGTTTTCTGGGAACAAACGTTAAGTAAGGTTTTGCTATGTGAATTTATCCATAATACCAAAATAAATAAAAGGAAGAATTAATTGACTGACAATGCACAGTATTTTTCTCTCTTTATGTGATAGTCCTTTATAATTTTCTAAAGATTACTCCTAGTGGCTGTCACATAACTTCAGCCAGCTCCTGAGCGACTTAGGATATAAATTATAGGGTTTTCAGGTTTGGACATATTCCATTAATCTGAGTAATTTTAAACTATATTCTTCTCTTATTCAGTGTTTATGGTAGCAACACAGTTTTTGACACAGATTAGGTCCAAATTATATGATATTCCAGGAGGTCTTTGGAAACATCTGTATTTCCAGTCACAAAATTATTTCTTTCCTTTTTAGTTAAGAGAAGTCTTTCCTTTTAATCTTGTCATGAGTCTCGTACATGGACCAATATATTTCTATTTCCTCGTATGGCTCTTGAAAAATGCACGTTACTTTTCAATTTTGTTGTTATTTTTTTTTAAACATCTTTATTGGGGTATACTTGCTTTACAGTGGCGTGTTAGTTTCTGCTTTATAACAAAGTGAATCAGTTATACATATACACATGTCCCCGTATCTCTTCCCTCTTGCGTCTCCCTCCCTCCCCCCCTCCCTAACCCACCCTCCAGGCAGTCACAAAGCACCGAGCTGATCTCCCTGTGCTAATTTTGTTGTTATTATGTTGGTTCTTGGGCTAGTTTGTTTCCTTCCACGCTTCTTCCTTTTTCATAAGCTGTTATGGTAGATTATTCTCTTTTTCCCGACATTTACTTCCCCCTGTGCTGCATTGCCCACAGCTATGGGACTTGCATGCCTCCAGTGGGAGGAATCTCCATCCCACCCCACTTGGACTGTGATGTTGCACTTGGCCCTGCAATGTGCTTTGATCAATGGAAAGTAAGTAGAGGTGACACATGCATTGTTTGAGCAGAAACTTTGAGAGTCTTTGCAGGTTTCCTAATTCATACAACCACCAAACCGGTGTTGACTCTTTGGGAAGCCTTGTATTTTTTCTTGTGCTACTGTTAGAATGCAAAACATCTTTGAACCTTCTCTTTTGGAGTTGGCTTGAGAGTCATTTTCAGAAATCTTTAAGGGTGTCAGATCTTCATTTTTGGAGGCATATTTACTCATTGTAAAGAACGAAAGTCAATCACAGCCAAGTACATTGTAACGGTTAACAGCATGAGCTTAGATTGGGGTAAACCTGTATTCAAATGCCCTTCAGTTAACTCAGGGTAACCATCTACAAATGGGAGCAATCATCGTGCCGGATGTTTTTGGCAACCAGCATCCATTCTCACTCCCTTCTCATCTCTTCACTCTGTCCCAGGAAAGATTCCCAGGCTATCTTGCCTCTGACCACCTGAGTGGAATGAGATAGTCCCATGTGGAATTGGGACGTGGAGGCCGAGTACACATCACTTCTCTGGCCAAGGGTGATCCTGCACAGATGTGTGTACCCGGGTGTGGTGGGGTTCTGCAGTGGCCTCCAGACGTTCCCTCTGCATTCACCCACCTTTGCGCTGTAGGTTGACTAAGACATTGGCGGAGGTTTCTTGTAGTATACCATAACCGAAACCATAACCATAAACAAACATTAGTGGTGACCTTCCATAACTTGTTCTCCTTTAGTTCTCCTAATGACTGATTCCTTACCTTAAATCCCAAACCGCTTAGAACACTTAGCAAGGTTCTGGTTTTTTTTCTAAGAAACTGTATTTAAAATGCTTAAGATGTTGCCCCCAAATATGCCATAGGTGTTATTACTATTAGGAAGGTGATCAAAATGGGTAATATGCCCTTAAGTCAAAAAAGAGGTGTGACTATCTAGGTAAGATTTGGTATTCACAAATGGTGTAGAAGTTGGACCTGAAGACAATCCCAGAAGAGGAATTAGACTCACTAAAGTAAGACTCTCATCTCCTGGAAACCTTACCTTTTAAACAATAGTCACTTGCATTGATAAACTTTGATCTATTGGCTGTTAAATACTTCATTAATTTTTAATTGTGCTTTGGAATATTCTGCTCAGATCTCTCTTCTATGTTAGGGAACATAAGGAAGGGCTGTGAATCAGAGGAAGAAAAAATATCTCCTACCACCACCATTTCTACTTTTTCTCCTCCTTCTCAAACCCCAAGAATAGGGAAGAACTGAATTGACCAGCGTCTTCTTATATTTTCCATGACTGTTGTCCTGAGACTCAGTAACACCAGACACACCAGACAAAAATCCAACCATCACTTGCACCTTGGGGAGGGATTTACCTTCTTCACATTTGATGTGGGTGTCCAGGTTTCCCGGACAACAAGGAAAGG